>NW_027107648.1:1644694-1646481 GCF_000696795.3 Halyomorpha halys | reverse complement strand
TTATTATTTATTTAATGTAATTTGGAACTGTACAATATTTCAGATATGATATACCTATAATTCTATTCTCTAAGTTTATGCTATTAGAAGGATGATTAAACTCTCAGTGACACAAAAACCCAAATCATAGGAATCGGACTAATATTAATAAAGAAACAGAACATAGCAATTCGGAACCATGATAATTCATTAACAACACTGTACATGATCTCATAGACACCTGTGACCGAGTATCGACTTAAAAGAAGAATTTTTTATAATAGAAAATGTCATACACTTTTTTTTATTCTATTGATTTGTCTTTTTATTCAGTTAATCAAAAGCATTTAATAATATGTACTCATCACACAGCTGAAACTGACATCTATTTTACGTGTCAGACACCAATTTAAACGTGCCATAAACATTTCAACATAGCTAATTTTACAATAAATCGGTCTTTTCACAAGTCTTTTCATAAATAGGGCATATTTTTTAAAAATTCTAATGCCCCAGTTTTAACTTGCTTGAACATATTTTTTCTTTTAAATTACTTTTTAAGATATTATGTCAGCGACTGAAAACATTACCAAAGATTGGGCCAAGGGGTTCCTCGAGCGGTTCCTGGTCTCCAATTACCGTTCCTACTTTCAGAAATGGAGCCGAAGAACTTCTTGAACAACCTTCCCAATATGGACTCCAATTATTCGCCCCGGAATGGGATCTCCAATGTCCAAATGTCAAACCTGATCAGTGTCGGTACAACCCCTATTTTAAAATTTCGTCTCGTTAGTACCTTACTATATTTAGAAAAATCTTTGTTCCATGAAACATATTTTCTCCGAGTGTTTTATATCTTCTGTATTCAACAATATGTCATTTTCAAATACTATTTTAGAAAAAAAATTTGTTTCGCTTTTGAGCATAACAGCTCTGTTTAATAAGTATTCCTTGTACAAAAATTGCACAACAAAAACAAATTATAATAGTTAAAATAAAAAAGAGAAATTTATTTCAAGCCATATCTAAATGTTAAACATATTTTGTATATGTTTGGATAAAAAAAGAAAGAAAGTAAAGGTGATTATGACAGGTAGTCTTTAATAATATAAATTATTCTCTACGACAGAGGCAAAATTATATATGAACATACAATAAAATACATATTAGTTTTAAATCTACACCACTAATGCCTGTTGAACATATTCGATACTTAGGACTCCATCTTGACAAGAGACTTACTTGAAATCCACACACAAGACTGAAACGACAAGAAACTGCTCGTAGATTCCGATTGCTACAACACTTACTTTACAAACGCTCTAAACTTCCCATTCACTACAAAAAATTATTATACACTATGATAATCCGACAAATTTGGAGATATGGAATTAAACTTTGGGACTCTACCAAACCATCAAATTCCTTCCGTATTCAATCCATACTATCTAAATCCCACGCAAAATCTTTGATGCTTCTTATTACGTTACAAATAAACTCATCCTCAAAGACCTTGACATCCCATTCGTTGCAGATATGGCCAAAAAGAGATATGCATCTTTTCATCCCAAACTCCTTACCTATTCTAAGCCATTAGTTCTTAATCTCTTATCCTTAACAATCCCTGATAATCCTCCGAGGCGTCTGAAAAAAAGATGGCTGGGGGACCTTCTAATTTAAATTAATGTTTGAAATACCACCAATGAGTGGTTCCTTCCCAAGATTTTAAAGTGTATATGAAACATACAACATATTTATTTATTGTATTAATTTGTACAATTGTAAATTACATTAAATAAATAATAACA
>NW_027107648.1:1640143-1643836 GCF_000696795.3 Halyomorpha halys | reverse complement strand
TATAATTAAAGTAAATAGTAATTATATATAATAAAAATCTATATATAAAATATATGGTTTAATAACATATTAAAAAACAAATAAATCAAGTTGAAAATATTTTTTTTTTATTCTTCTTAAAGAGACAAATATATTGGTAATTTGTTTGAACAATGGTATTTAAGAGTTTCAGATGACACTGAAAATGAATATGATTTGGTTTTTCCTAAAAAAAATTAGCCAACTTTACTTATATATAAATTATAATATATTTTTATATTTTTTGTGTGGTATAATATCGTTTAGTGGAGTCAGTTGTAATTTTTTCTTATTTTTCCGAGAAAAGAACCCTATATTTTATGAGATATGCGCCTAAAACGATTAATTTTGTTAAAAACTATTTCTACCGGATTAATCGGGGATTTCAGTATCTTTAAACCTCCCTGTGGAGACGGGGGAACATTTTGAAAAAACATTAGTTGAATTTAATTACTATAACTTATAACGGTTTATGTATTTTTGTATATTATGTATTATGAATATATGAATATTGTATTATAATTATGTTATATACTAGAATATCGTATAAAAATATAAACTTATCGCACATTGACTGCTAGAAAAGACCCTCATTAAAAATTTCAGCTTGGTAGCATTGCCATGGTGATGATAATGGGCACGTAGCTAACCATGCTTATCAATATACGGTCTGCTCCCTCTAGTAGGGACTCCAGGAGCCCGCTGCATAATATCCTGCTTATAAAACTTACGCCTGAATTTAATTATTTGTAATTAATTAACTAACTTATTTAATTAAGCATTTTTTTCTGTTCACATAAACGACAAAATGACAAAGAGTAATTTATTTATACCCCTATTCCAGTCTACATTCAATTCCGAAGCCGAAATCGCGGCATGTACCGATAGACTGGGGTTGGATCAGGACTACCAAAGTGTGAGAGATCTACGACAGTCGTTGCTTGAGAATGCTTTCGAAGAATGGGCCAGTTGCAGGTGGCAGGGTATTGGTGTTCGCCATTTCAAAGAGACCCCGAGAGCAAATAGATATGTATGTGAGAAGCAGATACTGCAGGGGTCAGAATGGGCGAACGCCCTGAAACTTAATGTCAATTACGCACCCCTGCGTGGAGTCCCAGGAGCCAGTGGAAAATGCCCCAACAACTTCCTCCTTATAACATCCCGCCACCATAGGGTCAAAGAAGAATTGATGAAGTTCCTTGAAAGAAAAGACTTCACCAGCTTCGAGGAGGTTTATTGCGTTGACACCGACGGATCCGTAAGATATGCCGATATTGTCGCATTCACAAAAGTCGGCTCTGGTCTGGAAAGGGAAAAAAAGGAAATATATGAAAAATGCATCATTTTCCATATGGAAAAATTCTGCGAGACCTTCACCGTGAGAGGCCTCTGGTTTGGATCTCGCGGAACAATGCCAGATAGAACAAGGAGCTTTTAGAAGGCCTAGGTGTTAGCATCGGGGATATTGCGATCTTGGCGGAAAATATTATTTTGGACTCCCTGGGGATCATACACCATCACCTGCATGGGAATTAGCTCGGAGATTATTCTTTGTTTTATTTATTTATTTTAGTAGGCGGGCCTGTCGATTTGTGTCTTTTAACTTATTTATTCATTAAATTATTTTATTTTTATTATTATGGTTATTTTTATTTATTTATTTTTATTTCTTATGTATCCAATCTAGTGTTTGTTTTAACCAACTTTTTATTATATTTTCCTTTCAATATATGTGTTAGTTTTGTTTTGGTAAAATGTATTTGCTGAGACTAGTATTTCTCTGGTTTGATCTCACACTGCCGTCTGATAGTGAATTTGTTCAGAGGGTCACTGGGGAGGATCTGAGAGGAGGAATTCGGGAGAGTAAATTTGTCAATCAAATGAAATAAAAATTGTGAAATGGAAGGGAGAAGAAAGGGAAAGAAAAAATAATGAATTGAAATATTTGTATTTAGTGTGTAGACTGGAATTTGTATAATTGTAACAGAAAACTGTGGGGAAAAAAAATGTTTTCTTTCTATTTTATTATAACATGTAGAAATATGTAATTTATATATGCCCGATCACGGACTGATAAGTATGCTGTCTAATGTAGCAACCCGATTTATTTGGGCAGCATGGATGAATAAAGCATTTCTCCCTCTCTTAAGATAATATTTCTATAACATAGTTTATTTAAGATAGTGCCAGGGATAGAAAAAAAGTGATTACTAGAGATATAAAATGAGCAGTTGTTTTAGTATTATTATTGTTCTAGTAGTGTGGATTCAATTAGAGCTAGTGGATAGTAAATGATATCTCAAAGCTATTTAAAATATGCCAAGGATCAAACGTCATTTATAGAGATCAATAAATTAGCGGTTTTTTTTTAGTATTATTATTGTTTTAGTAGTTTTAGTATCTGATTACAACTTATTTTCTAATTAGCACGGTTTTATAACCACCTTCAAACCTTAAAAAGAAATGAAAAAGTAAATTCATTGGAGAAACAATAAACACATATTGTAATGGTAATAATTTATTACCAACTAATAGCATTCTGGTTGGAGGTAAGTAGTCCTATATTCTACAGTTAACACTAGTCATATTATATTTTAGGTAAAGTAATGACTTAAGTGAGAACTTAAATAGTGCCTGAAATTACTATGTGACAAAAATCAATTTTTTCTCTACAGTTAAAAAATATTTTTTTTAATAGTAAAAAAGAACCATAAGAACAGTGACAAAAGAGGACGGTTAAAGAGATTTTCTTTAAACCTAAACTGTTTTATTTTGTTATTTAATGTTTTTTTTTAAATTTATAATGTGATATAGTTTTATTTTTTATTTATGGATAGATTTTATTTAACTTTCAAGAATATTTTATTTTTGAATTTTCGTATTTTTCTTCTGAGGTCATTGCCATTTCTTTCGTGATCTTCTCTTGGCTCTGATTAGATCCATAATATATTGAGGATATGACGGCACGTATTCCTTCCTTTTGACTCTTGTGCCACACCACAGACAAACACTTTAACTTATTTAGGATTTACCTATGACAAAAGGTTAACATGGGGCCTACACGTCAAGACAAAACGTAAAAGCTAAATTTCCGACAGAGACACTTATATTCTATACTACACAGACGTTCTAAATTATCGCTCAGACAGAAACTTAACGTATACAATTACTTACAAAAACCCATATGGACATTATTATGCCTGCCAAAGTTATGGATCTGCTAAAAAGACAAAAATTCAGAAAATTACAAACTTTTCAATCACAATTTTTAAGAATGGCAACGAACTCACCACTCTACGTTTCTTCAAACGAGGCCATTCACACCGACCTATGCATTCCAACTGTAACAGACCACATTCATATGACTTACACATGACATTCCTTATGTAACTCGGCGTAGGCTGAAGAGGAGTTGGATGCGGGACCTAGTGCTATAAAATAATTTATCCCTAACTACAAGAGGATAAACCACTGGGTGCTATCTCCCTCATGCCATGCCTGGACAGAACATCTCATTTTCTGGTTGTAAAGTACATTTACAGGTGCAAATAAAAAAAAGTAAAGATTAAAAAAAAAAGAGTTGGCTTAATTTGATTTTTTTTTTTAAATTACATAATTTCATTACTTTAATCAGAAATAGCAAAAGATTTATTCACAGCATTTAAAATATTATTA
>NW_027107648.1:1632984-1640093 GCF_000696795.3 Halyomorpha halys | reverse complement strand
AAAGAAAATAGAAAAAGGAGAAAAATCCTCTTGTTCATTCAGGAACATATTTTACACTGAGCGGTAAGATGCGAAACTAACCCGCAGAGTCGATGTGTATTGCAAGATAGTCTAGCCTCATCCTTAACCTCTGAGTGTCAAAACTGGGAACAGATGTACTGGTATTATTATCAATTTTATTATAAATCGATACCGTTACTAAGCTAACGGTTGTGCAAGGAGGTGATTTATTCAGAATCACGCTCGATCGCCATTTCCCCAAATTATGGGTACCCACTTTAAGAGACTGGGTGAACTCGGGAAGGTTTCGGAACCCACAGTGTTGACTAACGGCTGCAGTTATAAAATGAATAATTCTCTGCTATAGCAGGAATAAAAAAAGATATGTTATTTATATTTTTTAGAAATAATTTGGGTGATTATAGTATAATATATATATTATATATCAGAAGCATAATTACAGTTTAAATTACAATTTCACTAAACTTAATCTATGTATGTATATACTTATGCTTTGAAGAGGTTAAAACAAACCCATTAATAATAGAGTTGAAGCAGCATTTGAAAACTTTGAGCAACATGTGTTGAAGGCAGACTCGCAGGCCAGAATAGCTATAAAGACAGGCCAAGTCGTAACATCATCCATATGCAAAGATGTTATTTCATGGATAAAAGAAATTGGATGACAAGAGTGGCAAGATGAATGGTTCACCATGAGAGACAACAAGTTGGTCCAACAGACAGTGAAACGTCCAACCAGAAACTTGAATCTGCTACAGAGAGAAGATGTATTAACCCGTCTTCGGATAGGCCGTACTCGACTCACTCACGGTCATCTCATGAAAAAAGAAAATGCACCGACGTGTCGCTACTGTGGAAATGATCTCACCGTTAGGCATATTCTTATTGAATGTATTGCTCACGAATTACACCACTTGTCTTCAGATTTACAGGAGATGTTGAGCGAAGATCCCACTACAATAACAAAACTTTTTCATTTCCAAAAATCATTAATATTTATGATCACATATAGTCTAACTAATTGTAATTATAAATTTGTAAATTGTAATGTGTTGTAACTTGCAATAGTAATAGTAATTGTAAATTTGTAAATTGTAATGTAATGTAACTTGCAATAGTAATTGTTAATTTTTAACTTTCTCACTTTGTAATTATAATTGTATACTTAACTTTGTAAATATGTCAATAGTAATCTACTAACTTTGTAAATTCAGTGTAAATGACCCTAGTGGTCGAAACACTTAAATAAATAAATAAAACTTAAAAAATAAAAATAAAAAGAGACGAGAAAAAATTTCCAAGTCCAGCATAAAGAATGATTTATTGATTTTTTCCCCTACTACCTAAATGTTTATTTACAATATATGCAAGATATTTAAGACCTAAATATAAATATATGTACATGCAACTTGGCCCTTCACACACAGCATTGGGCTGGGTCTGCTAATGCCGGGAGTCACAATATAGGCCCAGAAGCCACTGGCCTGGGGGTTCAAGAACCGGGAGGGACCACTTCGTATATACAATATATAAAGACTTATATCTAAAATCTAAATATGTATACAACAAGCTTTGCCCTTCTTTACCCCGCTAGCTGAGGGGTGCAAGAACCGGGAGATACCATTCCACTGTGATATAAGATTTGTTGACAGAATCCGTACATCTATATAAATACAATCTGGCACTCGACCAACTGATAAGACCCTCTGTCAGTTGCCATCGTAGAGCTGACAAGCCGTAACTTATATAAACTAATGGGATGTAACATAAAAGAAAAAAATATCCTTAAAAAAGTTTTTTCAGAATATTTAATATCCTAAATAATTAAAGCCTAAATAATTAATTAAGCTTTAATAATTAATAAATAATTAAATATTTAATAGCCTAAATAATTATTAAATTAATTAATAATTATTTAATTAAATAATTTTAGCCCTGACGAAGCCCTGCAACGTGGGGCGAAACGTTGGCTCAATAAAAAAGTATATTCTACTATTCGTGTTTTTTTGACCGCACCCGGACTATATTTCTTTCATCTAAATAATTAAAGGATTTTTTTTTTCAATTTAGGTATCTAGAGGCTTAAAGGCATTTTCTAGGTTACTTTTGTAATTTTCATGCTTATGCACATATCTGAAAATCTACTATCTTATTCGGTTAATGCTATTTTAGCTCTCAATGTAGTGGATACAATCAGTATTGTTGATCATAAACATTCTATCTTATCCTGTAACATTATAATGGCACTATAAAGGAATTACATTATTACATGCCAAAATATTTTTCTTCTTTGAAATGGCTTATGAAGCTGTAACACGGGTTTTCACGAACTCCGTGAGATACGCAATCACAGCAAATTGCGTAGATACGCTATTTAAGTTCGGACGATTAGTCACCAAAGTCATTTAAAGTGTTCTCACTTTGAGTCATTACATCACCTAAAATGGAACATGACTTGTGTAAACTGTTGTAGGGCTACACAGCTCCAAATATCAAAACACTCACAATGATGGGATGTCATTCATTTGCTAACAAAATAAAAAAATTAGTAACCTTTGAAATTAAGATGAATATATCGAATTTAGTGATAAAGTATAATAGATAAATAACATAATACAAGAGCCGGGAAGGAAAAAAGGCAGTTACTTCACCCCAATTTTTTATTACTTAAATGAAAACAAATCATAATTACAAGTCATAATTGATGATTCTGCCAAGTATAGGTGTAGAGGGAATGAAAACTGGTGGCTGTTTTCAAAAATTAAAAAGAATTAATTTTTCAATATATGTGTTTAAAACTACTACAACACCGGAAAACCTAATAGAACATTATCTAAAGTAGGGTAAATGTTCTGAATTATTAGCCCTAATAGAGCTATTTACATTCAATAATTCTCGAGGTATAGCTTTTTAAAAAGCAACATTTCATAAAAATGTTGTACAGAACGTACCGAAAGATGTGAAACTATGTGACTTATAGATGTCTATTAGCAATCAGTTTAAAGCTAGTTTATTGAGCTATAAAGTAGTGTATGACATTTATCTTCGTAGGAATAGTAGTTTTCATGATATTTTCTAAAAAAAATTGATTTATAGTTGTTCGGATAATAAGTTTCATTTATAAAAAACTTTATTTCAGAAACCATTGAACGTACTGATGTCAGCCAGCATTGAAATTAAAGCTAGCTAAATTTACGATAAAATTTCTAGTTATTCTGATAAAATATATGATTTTTGAAAAAATATATTTCTAAACCCATAAGACTCAGATATGTCTGCCAGCACTCGAAATAAAGGAAATTTAATTTACTACAAAATAGTTAATTATATTTATCTTTGTAGGAGTAGTAGTGTTTATGATATTTGACAAAATAAACTCACAAAATGTTAATTTCTAGTTGTTCGTATAAAATGTTGGATTTTTGAAAAAATATATCTCTAGATCCATAAGACGCACATATGTCTGCCAACACTCGAAATAAAGAAAATTTAATTTACTACAAAGTAGTTTATGACACTTATTTTCGTAGGAGTAGTAGTTTTTATGAGATTCACATATGTTATGAATTTGGCAAATAAAAATTTGTCCGAACATATATGAATCAATTTATTTTAGCAATTTTCATGAAAACTGTTACTCCTACGAAAATAAACGTCATAAAGTACTTCATCGCTGATTAAACTATCTTTGATTTGAGTGATAATAGACATCTGCACATCAAATGGCTTTTGAGGTATAGATTTTTCAAAATAAATTCACTAACTACTGATCTTTCAGTATTTTTTTAAGAAATGTTGTTTTTTAAAATGCTTTATATCGAGAACTATTTAACGTAAATAACTCTATTAGCGCTTACATTTTAGCAAATTTACTCTACTTTAAATGATGCTCTCTTAGATTTTCTATTGTTGTTGATAGTTGTAGTGATATAGAGCTGCGAATAAAAAATGAATTATTTTTAACGTTTTAAAAAAGCCGCCATTTTTTATTCCCCCTACCTATACTTGGCAGACTCGTCAATTTTGACTAGTAATTAGTCATTAATTACCTAGTTTTTAACTAAGCAATCAAAAATTGGGGTGAAATAACTGGATTTATTCTCCACTCTTGTACTAATAGAGGTAGGCCTCTTTGAGGATATGAGTGAATGAAAACTCGAATTCGAATTATAGCTAGAATACTTCCCTTACTATATACAGCTTATATAGGTAAGTGAAAGTAAAAGGACTTGATTATACATCAATACTTTCATTTTTAAAAATATAAACCCCTTCATGTTTTAAGTTCATTTGAAACTAGTGGATACTAATATCACCTGAGGTATAAAGTAACCATAAATAATCAAGTAAAAGGTTTTAAACTGTCTAGGAGTATACGAAAAAAAACCAGATCATTTCTATCCTAAGAAACTAAAATATTTTCAATAAGATCTAATTTGAATTTCAAATCGAAAAATAAAATTATGGTAGGACAGAAAAATAAAATTAGCATAAATTCGACTTGGCCGTTCCCAGAACTGGCACACTTAGATCGAACAAGAGATACATCGATAAATATATATGTATATATAAGATAGAGAACAGTATGGGATCGTTCTCGATTAAACTCTATTGTTCTCAGGGAATAAAACAATAGAGTATAGCCAGGCACTTGCTAATGGAGAAGATAAGGCAGTACTATCCAATGGTGGGAATGGTGCCGGGGAAGTGTGGCAACAGGTTGGATCTGCAAGAGCACCAGGGTCCTTCAGGATATTAAGGAGAATCAGGGTTCAATGGTGAGCCCTATCTGAATGTCAAATGGATTGTGTGCTTGATGTTCTTCATGCAAACTGATCCTGTAAGAGCTCTCTTCTCACACCATATACCACAGCTTGTAGTCAGCATTCAGAATATTAATCTATCACTTAACCTCAATGTCAAAATACTCCCTAAGGAATTGGTTCGGCACTTTATTTAAGGTAAGCATTATATTACAAGAGCCCGGTGGGAAAAAAAGTAAGTTATTTTTAACACTAGTCAAAATTCATGAGTCTGCCAAGGTAGGGAGAATTAAAGATGGTCGAATTTTCTAAATATATAGTTTATAACGTTTATCTTCATAGAATTAGTAGTTTTTATGATATTTTCCTTTAAAAAAAATCACAAAATGTTGATTTCTTATTATTCGGACAAAATGTTTGATTTATGAGAATGTCTGCCAGCAATCAAATTAAGGATAATAATTGCGTGAAATTCCATGCTTAATGCAGGATACGCCTGGGATGTGGAAGAAAAAAAGGCGGTTATTTCACCCCAATTTTCGTTTATTCGAGTGAAAATTATGTTTAATTACTAGTCTACCAAGTACAAAAAATACAATAAAAATGGCGGCTGTGTATAAACATTTAAAAAAATTATTAATCGGAGGTTTATATCTTTAAAACTATCAACAACATTAGAAAGCCTAAGATAACATCATTTAATGTAGAGGCAATTTTCTAAAATATGATCACTAATTAAGCTACTTACGTACAATAGTTCTCGAGATACCTAGTTTTTTAAAAGCAACATTAGAGTAAAGATAAGTAGTTATTGAGTTTATTTTGAGAAATCTAAATATTGGAAACCATTGGAAGTAAAGATGTTTACCAGCATTCAAATTAAGTATAGTTTAATGTACTATAAAGTCGTTTATTTTGGTAGGGATAGTAGTTTTTATGACATTTGTATGTGAATATGAATTTTGCATGTGTAATATTTTTTCTAAGGAAATAGAAACAAATTTAGCAAACATCATAAAAACTACTACTCCTTCGAAGCTGAACGCGGTATACTACTTTATAGCACATTAAAATTGCTTTAATTTGAGTGCTAATAGACATTTGTACGTCCCATAGTTCTTGAAATATAGATTTCTCACAATAAATTCACTAGCTACTGATAATTCAGAATATATTGGATGAAATGTTGCTTTTTGAAAAATCGTATCTCGGGAGCAATAAAACGTAAACAGTTCTGTTAAACTGCCTCTTATAATTAATTACCTCATACATTAATTAAATAAAATAAACTCTCATGACTTAATATAATATATCGCAATGTACCAAAAATTAAACATTAAATTCTTCAGCTAAAATTTTAAGAAATTTTGTTACTTATTAATATGAATTTTTCATGTGTAATTTTTTTTCAAACAAATAAAAATAAATTTAGTAAATATCATAAAAAGTACTACCTCTATGAAGATGAACGTTATGAACTACTTTATAGCACATTAAACTTGTTTAATTTGTATGTCCTATAGTCCTTAAAATATAGATTTCGAACAATGAATTAACTAATTACTGATACATATTAACATATTTCATAAATTGCTGCTTTTTTAAAAAAAAATAAAAAGTGTATCTCAGGAACAATGAAACGTAGATTGGCTGTTATTTCTACCTCTAAAAATAAAATAAACTCTCATGGCTCAATAATATATATCATAATGTACCAACAATTATTTTTTTAATTCTTTAGGTAAAATTTTACTACTTATATTTTTTTCTATAAATGATTAAAGAGCATGAAAAAATATATTAGTATAGAAAGTGAATTTCATGCTCACCCCAATCGCAATGGTTTTGACACATCAATAGAAGTTGCACCTCTTACCTAGAACAAAAAAAAATTCAAATGTTTAAATAGAATAACTCTTTATAAAATACAAACAAATTCTGTTTAAATTAGAGTAATATCTTCTACTAAAAGAGTTTTTTTTTTTAAACTAACCAGAAATTTTGAATGAATAACTCTCTACTTTATTTCACATATATTTATAAGAGAAAGAGAAATACTTTATTTATCTATGCTGCCTAAATACATCAGGTTGCTATCTCACACAGCATACTTATCAATCCGTAATCAGACATATATAAAATACACATATATGGTATAATCATAAAAAAAGAGATACAATAATAAGATATAATAAACAACTTTTTTTCCCCTACAGTTTCCTTTTACAATCAATTTCGGTCTGTACAACAAATACAAATGTTTCAATTCATTCCTATTTTTCTTTCGCATTTCTGCTCCTCCAAATTCACCATTTCACAATTTTT
>NW_027107648.1:1630774-1632035 GCF_000696795.3 Halyomorpha halys | reverse complement strand
ATAAAGCAATCAATTTTAAAACAGATACCAAAACTTTATGTACACACCATAAAGATATTCTAAGGTTGTATAAGAGTTATAGAGTTTAAAATAATGTAATGAATTGTTAATATATAAAAAAATTATTTTTAAAAAAACATGTTTATAAATGTTAGTAAATTAGTCATCTTTTAAGTAACATAGAGGTAGGAGAATATTGGCTTAATTTTATCTATTTGTTACCATTGTTAAAAAAGCCTTTTAGGAAGGGAATTATATCTTCTTATTTATAAAATGTATTTGTTTAATTATTAAAGAAATTTTACATTTTGACGATAATATGTTGGTATTAGCAAGTTTAGACTAATAAGGATAAATATATTGTATTAGATATAGATGTTAATCAAGTACATTGTATATAAAAATTTTTAATAATTATAAATAATGTGATAAACTGTAAATGTTGTATGCATGTAATGCTATTTGAGAATTTGTTCTAGAGAACCAAAGATGAGGTGACAACCCAGAAACGTTTTCATTATAATGATATAAAATATATATGAAATAAGGAAGAGTGTTTAAATTAGAATTTCCATAACTTTTTAAATTCGGCAAGAATGATTAGGAATAAATTAAAAAATATCTTTATTAACAATAACATAATTACTGACTGTAACATAATTATACTATCGTACATTGCTAGTTCCAGTGACCGACTAGTGGAAGTGCTCCAGTGACTCCAGTGACTGGAAAGTAGGTTCGGAACTAAAAGAGAATGACAGTCCATTCGGTCAGGGCTGTACCTGTATTACATAAGCTGCCATTTTGAAATGAGATAGTTTTCAAGATATCTGCCACGCTATCCTCCAGTTATATACGTCCCCAAGTCATATATGTTTATATAACATCCAGGCCAAATTGAGAAAATCACAGGAAGAATAAAATATAATAGGATATAGAAAATGGACGTAATGGAATCTCATGGGATCCGTTTCTTATATCATATATATCTTGTGTATTCCTTTTTTGGTTTTGCAATATGTACTTCTTTTAAAAGTTTTGTCCGACAAAATTGATGTTAGCAAATATCATGGAAAATACTTGTACTATAAGGACAATTTAATTTTAATTAAAATGATATATCACATGATAATTATGACAACAATGAATGTTAAAAATTTACAAAACTAATTAAATTCATAAAAGTCTTAATAAATATTGACTTTATTTTTCTTATATGTATATATGTTTTTAAGGCAGTTCTGAAATCTTCCATGCTCCA
>NW_027107648.1:1627088-1627559 GCF_000696795.3 Halyomorpha halys | reverse complement strand
GCCTCGGAGGATTGTCAGGAATGGAAGAGGATGCAAGATTAGAAACTAGGGGGTTTGAGTAGTTAGGGAGTTTATAATGGAAGGAGTGATATCTGGTTCGGGCTAGATCGGTTACATAGAGAACATTAAGGCCTTTATGTATGATTTTATTTGTGACAAACTAAGGAGCATTGAGGATTTTACGAAGGATTTTGAGTTGTAAAGATTGAATACGAGAAGGTTTGATTTAATGCGATTTGAAGGGTTGATTTGAGGGTTGATTTGAAGGGTTGATTTAATGCGAAGGTTTAGTGGAGTTCCAAAGCTCAACTCCATATGTCAGATTGGCCTTATTCCAGTCATGTAGATCAGTCTTTTATAATGTGTTAGAAGTTTAGACCGTTTATCTAGTAAGTGCTGTAATAGTCGAAATCGACGTGCAGTTTCCTGTCTTTTCAGTCTTGTGTGAGGATTCCAGGTTAGTCGTTTGTC
>NW_027107648.1:1607743-1626088 GCF_000696795.3 Halyomorpha halys | reverse complement strand
TAAAATCATCATATGAGTGATCAACAGCTTTTAATTTAACAATTTATCTAAACCATTGTACTTCTCCCAAACCCTTCGTAAGATCTCTAATGCTCTACATTATGTGATTCCAAGTGAGTTTCCCAATAATACGTCGGGAGGGGACGACAATAAGGACACGACACGACACAACACGATGTAGGATCATGCTAGGAAATGTTGACAGTGATGTATTACGTATCCTATCGTGACAGTGCGGCTCGGTGCGGTCTGTTTACTTTTCCCACAGCGATGGTTCACGATATGAGGTCATATTAGTCCTTAGCTTCTCAACTGTTTCTCTCTAAATAGACTTTTTAGTACACAAATTTTCGGAAGTCAATATTTTTCTTTACTACCGAATCTAGAGAGGGATTGTGCGATATATACTTATAGTCCTAGATAAATTTCGACAAATTACTTTTTCAACTTAAAGCTTCATTTCCGTATGCGAAAACGTATATTTCTTTTCGAATGAATGTCCGATATGGTTCAAAGTTCCGTGATTGTTTGCAATGGAATTAACTAGTAAACATTTTGAAAAATTTTGTTAACTATTTTCACTAACCAAAACGAAAAACTCCTATCTTAAGCTTAAACTTAACCTTCCTGGAATCCTCAAACAAGACTGATCTACATGACTGTAATAAGGCCTATCTGGACATATGGAGTTGAGCTATGGATCTCCACTAAACCTTCGAATTCCTCTCGTATCCAATCCTTCGTAAAATCCTGAATGCTCCTTACTTTGTCAAAAATAAAATCATTTGACTTGCATTTTCTTTCCTTTTAACTAAAAACATTCTTTGATCATTTTAAACATTTTGCACAATTCTTAATATTTTGCAATTTTATTAAATTCATGCATTTGTTCGAAACACTTGAGATAATGTTGTCCGAACAACTATAAATCAATTTATTTTAGCAAATATCATAAAAACTACTATTCCTACGAAGGAATAGGTCATAAACTTATTTATAGTCCATTAAACTAGCTTTAATTTGAGTGCTAATAGGTATCTGTACGTCTCATAGTTCCTGAGATATAGAATTCTCAAAATAAATTAACTAACTACTAATCTTTCAGAAGAGTTTTATGAAAGTTTGCTTTTTAAAAAGCTATATCTTGAGAACTATTGGACGTAAATAGCTCTTTTAGGGCTAATATTTCAGTAAATTTAGTCTTCTTTAAATAATGTTCTCTTAGATTTTCTAGTGCTGTCGGTAGTTTTTATGATATAGAGCACCAAATGAAAAATTAAGATTTTGAAACGGCCGCCATTTTTTATTCCCCTACCTATACTTGACATACTCATCAATTTTGACTATTAATTATACATAGTTTTTATTAAAGTAATAAAAAATTGGGGTGAGATAACGGCTTTTTTTTCTCGGCTCTTGTGCTATTCCTTCTGTTGTTAAATCTTTACTATTGTTATAGCATTATATGCTAAGAGTAACCGTATGGGCCTCAGACCTAGAGGGTAAGTGATTACTTGTACAAGTATTTGTGGCAGCAAAAAAAGACTCAAACTAACAAACCCCAATCCTTTCAGATAAAACATTCCAGACAATTACAAAAGCTCTTCAAAATGCCAACAACATAAGTTCACATGTTGACCTTCACATACCAATTGATAACGAACACACATGGACGACCTACTAACAATGCTATGACAAATTAAAGTGTGCTCGTGACAATCCATTCCCGATTACGTAAAAATAATAAAAATGAGCTGGATGCGTGGATCTCATCCTACTTTTTTTTTTTTTTAAAGATTTTTAGATTGATAGATATTACAATCTGCCACACGGTTGTGGGTAATAGGTAATAGTGATGAATGATCACATTCATACTAAAATAAAATAAAATAAGAATGAAAATAAATGAAAAAAAAATCTCTCTTAAAATATATACAAACAGAAGGATAAAGAAAATGAACATAATCAAACTATGTGTATGAATAAATTAAATAAACTAATATAAGCTGTAGTTACATTTACACTCTTATATACAATATTTAAACAATCGACCTGAGGATCCCTGAGATCCCAGCACATCACTGGTAGTGAGCCATTGGAGGCTGAGCAAGTGCGCTAAAGCCGCAAACATTCAACTTGAGTGGAGAATCTGACCATTGCCAGAACTCCAATTGTCCATTTCTATTTTACAATAAGTCTCTTGGTCACTGCCGTTTCAACCTTCTAGGTGGGCTGTAGGGATGGGTGGAACGAGATAAAGTTTGAACCAAAGGATTAGGATGGTTGGAAAGGTTTGTATGGAATTCTGAGATTTTGGTTGGTATGAGGTCAAGGACAAAAGGGTTATGAAGGTCATGGTGTAGTGTTCTGTTGGAAACGTAATAGGGTGCATTAACTATGGTTCTAAGGATTTTGGATTGAAAGGATTGGATACGTTTGATGTTCGACGGTTTTGGTCCTATTATTAAATTTTATATCACGCTATACTGTCCAACTTCATGGCTTTTATGAATTTTTCGTGTAAGTAGTACATCAGATTCACTGATTCTTATCTAACAAGTCTGACACAGTTTTGATAAGCTAAAAATAATAAAATACAAATACTTGAAAACAGAACGATTTTTGAATAACACATTACCTGGTAATTTCAGACATACGTCGTACGAACAAATAATATATTTGCCTGTTTTAATCAGACAGGAGGGCTATGTTTTCATTTCGTGGGACCGTTACAAAATAAAAGTCAACCCTCCCACGTCGAATTCAACAGGTGGCGCTGTCACAATAGTCTCTAAGCCAAAGCCAAGACCATCAATAATGTTTGCTTTTGTACTTCTAATTAGTTTTTATATTTAAACTGAAATGAATTTCGGGCGTTCTTTTTCTGTGGGTCTGAGGAGGGGGTTAGTGTAGCCACAATTTGCCTCAGAATCATATGCTGATAGTTTTATGGACGAAAAATGTTAACAATTTAATGTTATATGGAAACAAAATATAGATATAATAACAAATATATTAAATTTTAGGTGAACATTATGTGCATAAAACGCGTTGAAGATTGCCGTGTTTCTATTATTGGAGCAAATTCGTTAGTTGCGCCTTCAAATGTTGATGTAGGCAACAAGTAGAGCTGAAGAGTATTGGAGAAGTATAGCATCCTCTTTAGGCTGATTCGGTGCAACATACAGTACAAAAAAAAAGCAGTTATCTCACCCCAATTTTTGATTACTTTTGTGAAAACTATGTATAATTAATAGTCAAAATTGATGAGTCTGCTGAGTATAGGTAGGGGAATAAAAAATGGCGGCTGTTTTAAAACCTTAAAAAAACATTAATTTTTCATTCAGAGCTCTATATCTTAAAAACTATCAACAACACTAGAAAATCTAAGAGTAAATTATTTAAAGATGAGTAAATTTTCTGAAATATTGGCCCTAATAGAGCTATTTACGTCCAATAGTTCTCGAGATATAGCTTTTTAAAAAGCAAAATGTCTTTAAAATCTACAGAAAGATTAGTAGTTAGTTAATTTATTTTTAGAAATCTATATCTCAGGAACTATGAGACGTACAGATGTCTATTAGCACTCAAATTAAAGCTAGTTTAATGGACTATAAATAAGTTTATGACCTTTACCTTCGTAGGAATAGAAGTTTTCATAATATTTACTAAAATAAATTGATTTATAATTGTTCGGACAATAAGTTTGATTTATGAAAAACTTCATTTCAGAAACCATTGGACGTACAGATGTCTGCCAGCGTTCGAATAAAAGCTAGTTAAATTTACTACAAGATAGTTAATTATATTTATCTCCGTAGGAGTAGTAGTTTATATGATATTTGACAAAATAAATTCACAAAATGTTAATTTCTAGTTGTTCGTATAAAATGTTGGATTTTTTAAAAAAATATATTTCTAAATCCATAAGACGCACATATGTCTGCCAACACTCAAAATAAAAGAAATTTAACTTACTATAAGGTATAACACTTATCTTCGTAGGGGTAGTAGTTTTTATGATATTCACATATGAATCTAAATTTGCCAAATGAAAATTTGTCCGAACAACTATAAATCAATATATTTCAGCGAATTTCATGTAAACTATTACTCCTACGAAGATAAACATAAACTACTTTATAGCTCATTAAACTAACTTTAATTTGAGTGCTAATAGAGATCTCTACGTCAAATGATTTTTGAGATATAAGTTTTCAAAATAAATAAACAAATAATTCACTAACTGATCTATAGTACACCCCATACAATATTTTTATGAAATGGTGCTTTTAAAAAAGCTATATCTCGAAAACTATTTAACGTAAACTACTCTATTAGGGCTCATATTTTAGAAAATTTGCTCTTCTTTAAATGACATTCTCTTAGTTTTCTTGTGTTGTTCTTACTTTTTAAGATATAGACCTCCGAATGAAAAATTAGTTTTTCTTCTCACTTTGAAACAGCCGCCATTTTTTATTCCCCCTACCTATACTTGGCAGATTCATCAATTTTGACTAGTAATTATAAATAGTTTTCATTAAAGTAATCAAAAATTGGGGTGAGATAACAGCCTTTTTTCTCCTTTTGGACTCTTGTACTAATAGCTTTGTTTTTTCGAATCATGATACCGTAGAAAATATGACAATTAAGAAGATGAAAAATGGAGAAAAAAAAATTGATTCAAATCGCATTGACTCAATAGTAAAACAAATAATACAAATACACAATAATCTTTTTAAATATTGCACTTTTATATATACAAGATTATTGAACTTTCCACAATGTTAATGTAATACCTGGAATTGACTATTATTTATAATATATTAAACAGATTGAGAATTTAAAAAAAAATGGTTTAAAACTTTAGAATTTATACCTAAATCTGTTCATTCAAAAAGCATGACAGTCGAGGGTGATTCGGACCATATCACCTCCTTGTATGTAGTACTGAGCCTATACATTTACATAAAAATGTAAAAATTAAAAAGTACTTTTAAGAAATATTTCTTGAAAAATCTACTTCAATGTGATTAAAACCAATTTTATATTATTAAACTCACTTGATTTTTCATTAGTGAACAGAGTATAATAAAAATTGTTATAATTATTTTTGGTAAAATCGAAAAAACTAGAGAAACCAATTATATAAATAGGCAATTATACAGCTCATTATATGATTGTAAACTACATTTACAGGTGCAAAAAAAAAAATTATATCTTGACTATAATTTTATGACGTTAATAATACTCGTCTAGATTTATCTAAAGGTTTCGACGATATATGACATGAGGCAGCAGACCAGGTAAGCATACCAAAGGAAGTTCTTTTGTTTCCTGTTGAACTTAATAAATGGATGATATCCAGACAGAAAAAATAAATCAAATAAAATAAATTATTTTTAAAAGTGAGCGGAGGAGCTGGTTCGACTGTCTGTTATCGTTTAAAAGGAGTCCTTGGCATTACCGATTAAGGCAGAGCTGGTCTCATCCTGTCCTTAAGGATCAAGTGCTTCTGGTCCAATGGATCATTGGCCATACACTTATTTTTCCAAGTATGAAAAAATTGTTTTTAAATAAATACATATTTGTCTAAAATAATTATTTTCAGGTCAAAGTTTATTACTCCCTTTAAATTTATTTCATCTTTAATGTAAACTTTGCAGGGGAATCTTGAATTCTATAATCGTAAAATTCATTTTCAGCGTTATAAACCAGTTTCTGTAGTACAAGAGCCGGGTTGAAAAAAACAACAACAAAAAAACAGTTATTTCACGCCAATTTTCGATTAATTTAATAAAAACTATGTTTCATTGGTTTTCAAAATTGATGAGTCTGCCAAGTATATGTAAGGGAATCAAAAATGGCAGTTGTTCAAAACCTAAAAAAAAAATTAATTTTTCGTTGGGAGCTTTATATCTAAAACTTAACAACACTGGAAAAACCTAAGATACCATCATTTAAAGTAGAGCAAATTTGCTAAAATATAAGTCCCACTAGACATAAATTTTTCAATTGCAACATTTCATTGGGAATGCACTGAAAAATCAAAAGTTAGTGAGTTTATTTTGAGATATAAATTTTTAAAAATTTTACCTAAACAACTAAAAATTAACATTTTGTAAAATTATTTTGTTGAATATCACAAAAACTACGACTCCTACGAAGATAACCGTCGAGAACTACTTTTTAGTACATTCTGCACATCAAACAGTTTTTGAGATATAAATTTCTCATAATAAATTCACTAACTACTGATCTTGCTGTACATTTTTTATGAAATGTTGCTTTTTAAAAAGCTATATCTCGAGAATTATTGTACGTACGTAGCTCTATTAGGGTTCATATTTTAGTAAATTTACTATATATAGTTTTTTGTTTTTAAACAGCCGCCATTTTTTTATTCCCCTACCTATACTAAGAAGACTCATCAAGTTCTACTAGTAATTAAAAATAGTTTTCATTAAAGTAAGCAAATATTGTGGTGAAATAATTGCTTATCCCCCCTGGCTCTTGTACTATAACAGATGTATGCTTGTCACATCATTCCATTTTTGAGATAGGTTTGTTCACGCACAGACCATTTTTCACGCACGAGACAAGGTTTTTTGGACTCAGGGTACCTCGAATTTGAAATTTTGTACGGTCACAAAACTTTCGCTTACCTATATATTCCATATATATAGGTACCTTGGTTGGTAAGAAACAGCCATCGGGAATTAAAAATAGAGACAATAGAGGATTACATCAAAAATGTTTCATGAAGTTCCACTCACAGTTACCTACAGTTAAAGGAGCAGTGACCCACAACTTGAGAAACCCAACCACAACCCGAAGACTGAAGCCCAAGCTGCTGCAGGACATTATAAGTTACATTTCTAATTTTCTATTACCAGTTCTATTATTGTGGCTCTAAAATTTTATTTTATCTTAATTTCTTTTCAGCTTTTTCTTAAATTCACTTTCTTTCAATGAGAAGATAATTATTTATTTTGTTAAATCCATAAATGTCATTGTTTTTTGTTATTAACTTTACCTTTATCTTTTATACAGAATTATTATTTTAATCTATTTTTTATCTTAATTTTTTATTTATTTATAACATTGTATATAGTAAGTGGTGTCTTTTGTATGAGACTATACCCCCATAATCAACTGTTAAAAAAAAAAATTGTACCTGTTACATTGACCATGTAAGACCCTCTAGGGCCATGTTTCATAATGAAAGCTAATAGTATTAGTTGATAGTACAAGTGTAGAAACTAGTGTGGTAATAATACTAATACTTATTTTTTTCATGATAGGGATGACTATTAGTGATATTACAGGAATTAAAAAATACTAAAGTACAAGTTACTATTGTACAAGTCTGTGTAATTGAATTAAGATCTGGTATAACATAAATAAATAAAAAAATACATATGTAAAAGGCATGTCATAGTTAAGAGCAACACGTCTTATTATAATTATTCACTAACATTAACTTTTCGTCATTGACTCTTTTCAATGGCTATATTACGACGATGTACGTGTCTACTGACTGAACCTATGTACTTAATCCTATTAATATAATACTTAAATCTATTCTATAACCTCTGTTACTTAATAATTAAAAGAAAAAATCACAATACCTTAGGAAAAAGGTATAGTGCATTAGTTTTCATTGAAATATTATGCTAGCGTCAATAGTTTAGTTCTAAAACCGAATCGGCACGTGTAGAATTACAGAATAAAATTATGTCGATAGCTGTTCCATTATCGATTCAAGTGTATCGAATATTAAATAGGCTAATGATACTAACGCAGTATAGAATTATATTTTTCAATTCGATCTTTTTTATTGTTATATTGTATAAATCGATCCAAGTTTTATCTTTGACATACATTTTGTAGTATTAACAAAATTTCTTCTCATTGTAGTATTTCTATAATTTTAAATTATTTTACTACTATCACTTGTCCTAATTATTTTCACTAAGCTATATATGAAATATACACCAAGGTTAAGTATTCCGATCGTGAAAAATTTTGAATACGAGTTTTCGACTGAAATATACGTTTTTAGGTCTACTAAGTAAAAAAAAAAAAGGGAGGTAAAAAGTAAAAGGTGAGCACAGTAGCCCCGGAGTAAGGCACTTGGCTACTAACTCCAATGACCCGAGTTCGAATCCGGCTGGGCTGAAAATTGTTTTCTGTTACACTGTAGCCGTGATTCAACCCCTGTTCTGGAGCCCTCCTGGAGTCCACCCAGCCTCTTAAATTGTGTACCCCTATTCTGACCAAATCACCTCCTTGCTCAACCGTTGGTCTAGTAACAGTTCTTCTTAACTAAGTACTAAACCCCTGACCCTTCATGGGGGTTGTAGCTGTATAGATTTTAATTTTTAAGTAAAAAAAAATACTAAACTCGCAAAATGGTATGTCTGTCTGTGCACAGCCTAGTCCTAAAATGAAAACTTATACGAAACTGAAATTACACATTTAAGGTGGGTATATTCCTCAGGGTGTGACAGCTACCTTTTTCGCTAAAATCGATCAACTGAAAATGCCACTTAATTAAATAACTTTTTCGATTTTGTCCAAAATAATTTTGATTAAACTCAGTGAATTAACGAGAAATTGAGTGTTCTTTTTATATGAGATAGGTTTTATCCTCATTATAATAGACTTAGTGGACTGAAATGCCGAATTTTCAAAAATCTTCCTCCAAAATACCTTAAAAAAAAAATTAAAACCTGTACAGCTCTAACCCATGAAGGGTCGCAGGTTCAGTACTTTGGAAGGAAGTAATGTACTAGACCAACGGTTGTGCAAAGAGGTGATTTGGTCAGAATCACGTTCGACCACCAGATTTTACCCTATAAATGAGGCTGGGTGGATCTCAGGAGGACTTCAGAACCCACAGGGTTGACTCACGGCTAAAGTGAAAAATCAAACAATTTTCTGCCCAGGCGGATTCGAACCCTGGTCCTTGGAGTTAGTAGCATCGTGCCTTACTACGGTGCCACCGCGCTCCCTCTAAAGTACCGTTAATTTTGCTGATTTGAATAAAATAAACACTTCTCATTGCTAGTAATAATAAACAATGTTTTGTTTTTTTTTAATTATTTATTTATTGATATTTACAACTGTATACACATATATACAACAAGTAAATTTGCTGTAGGTGACATAGTGACATGATAAAAACATGTGGAGAATCTACCCACTGATAGAACTCCAATAACATTTCTAGAGGAGAAGATCTCGAGGCCATCTTCTTTTCAGACGCCTAGGAGGATTATTAGGTAATGAAGGAGAAGCAAGGTTAGAAACAAGTGGATTTGGGTGGTTGAGAAGTTTATTATGGAAGGAACGGTATCTGGTTCTGGCCAAATCAGCAACATATGGAATATTGAGGTCCTGATGGATGACTTGATTTGTGACAAAGTAAGGAGCATTAAGGATTTTGGACTGTAAGGATTGGATTCTGGAGGAATTTGATTGTTTAGTGGATAGGCCTTATAATAGTCATGTATATCAGTCTTTTGTAATGGATTGGCAATTTAGACCGTTTTTCTAGTAAATGTTGCAATAGTCGGAATCTACGACCAGTTTCTTGTCTTTTTAGTCTTGTATGAGGATTCCATGTCAGTCGTTTGTCGAGATGTAGTCCCAAGTAACGGATCTGTTCGACAGGAATAAAAAGAATGTTTAAATACAAAATATTAAAGAATCTTATTTATAACTAAGGAGAAAAAAAGGAAAAATAGATAAATCCGATTCAAACGGGAAATTACGAGACCGTATAAACTATTCTGCCATCACAACTCCTTTGTTATCTTCTTTTAAACTGTTCTATTCTTGGCAGGATCAAAATTTATAACCTAATATAATTTTCTCATAAATATCTTAAGAATTTTGTCTCTTCATTTTGTATCTTCTGTATTATGTCTGAATGGCCATAAATGATCATTAAAGCTAATGCGATATAAAAATAATATAATTGGAAACTACATAATAAACTAATAAAACTGGCCGCATACACAGTATAGCTTTTGAAAAAGAAAAAAGTACTAAGCCTGCAACCGCCATTTTTCTATCATAAAGTTCGTTAGAACAAGCCGAAAATATTAATCTAGATACACGTACAAATATCAAAACTCTGTGGAAAATTCTAGATCGGATTTTATTTCATTTCGTTGTTTCATTATATTCGTTGGTTACCATGTTTATTGATCTTTGAAATAAATCTAAATAATAAATTTGAAAAAAAATAATCAAATTTTGTGTTATATTTTATCTTTGACGACGTATAGTACCATTTGCAGGTATTCATCAAGGCGAAACAGGAATTGAAGATAAAAAAAAAGGAAGAAAACAACATCCGCCTACGTGAGGAGGTAGAGCAATATTACAATCGATTACTATCCATAGTCGATCACGGCAGTTTGTGGAAACAAAATGCTAGGAATAATAAATAGTAAAGGGGGTTTAATAATTCATAGACGGCTTAGCATCGAACTGCCTGCTAGCAAATACAAATCGACTAAACTGGAGTATTTTTCTGGAAGTGTAATTTATTATTAATGGTTTTCTATGCAACGAATTTATCAATTACACTATCGGCAATCTATTGAGTAAATAATCGATAATGACAAGATACTACGATTTATCTCAGGTAATATAGTATCGAGTAACGACTACAGCATGGATTAGAGATGTTATCCGAAGCAGGTCAGACCTAAATGACTTCGTCCTTCGCATTTGATGCGGCTCAACCTGCAATGGAATTAAGGACAGCCTATCGAATGCTTCACAAATCGATATTATCGCTACAATATCAAAATCGAGTGTAAGTGATTCTTAATACACTGCAGGATCACTATATTTTCTAATACTCCGTAGCAAAGACCTGAAATCTTTGATAAAGATATATCATGCAGTGATTTTGTAGCTTATTTAATTTCCTTTAATGTAAACTATATATAATTACTAGCCAGAATTTATGAGTCTGCCATGTATAAGCAAAGGGAATAAAAAATGGTGGCTGTTCTAAAACGTTAAAAAAAAAAAAAAAAATTTCGTTCGGAGCTCCATTTCTTTGAAACTACCTACAGCACTAGAAAATATAATAGAACATCATTCGAGGAGAAGATGGTTGGGGGTGTGGTCAAATTAAAACACAAATAAGTTTAAGTAACTTATTTAATCGTGCCAACGTTTCGGCCAGAATAGCTTGCCTTCATCAGGGCTAAGAACAGAACAAGATAACCAATGAATACATAAAATAAAGAAGAAAATATAAACAGAATGAAATAAAGTAAATAATTGTATAGAATGGAATTAATAAAATGAAGTGATGAGAGAAGTGGAAAATAAAATGTATACATAGGTATTTGAATAAGTAGGTAAAATAAAATAATTAAGAAAATAAAAATGAAGTTATATAATGTAAAGAAATATGAATATATTGGTTGATTAATAATTTAAAAATTAAAATTATGGAGAGAAAAATAAAATTGAGAGAAAGAAAATATACACAACAAATGAAATATGTAACCATAATAATAGATAAAGAGGCAAAATATACGTAAAGTTTAACAAAAGAAATGAATAAAAAAAAAATTGAAAACAACAATAAGAATATATGGTGAACATAGCTAATAACGTGGGTAAGGAAAATTGAGAAAAGAAAGTGGGGGAATAAAGAAGGGGAAAAAAGAGAATAAAACGAACCTGTTAGCTTGAAATCTTACCGCCAAGTGACTTCTGCGACGCTCGTATAAGTCATCCACGGTCAACTATCTCTCATGATTATAATAGAACATCATTTAAAATAGAGTGAATGTGCTAAAATATGAGCCCTAATAGAGCTATTTACGTTTAATTATTCCCGAGATTTAAGATTTTGAAAAGCAGCATTTCATGAAAAATCAAAATAATAAATGAATTTATTGTTGAAAATCTCAGGATCTATAGACATACGGCTGTCTAATATCACCCAAATTAAACTTAGTTTAATAAATGGGATATAGTACGGGTGTGGTCAAATAAAACTCAAATAGTAATAACTATTTTAATTTAGCTATTGTAGCCAATAGTAATAACTATTTTAATTTTGGCTCAATTAAAATAGTTATTACTATTTGAGTTTTATTTGACCGCACCCGGAACATATTCCATTTATTATTATACATGGTCAATCAGCGATCTTCCAGCTAGTTTAGTTTGCTTCAAAAGTGTATATGTGACTAGAGATTCTTTTATTATTATCATCATTTTATTTATTTATTTTTTCATGCACATAGTTTGATTATGTTCATTTTCTTTATCCTTCTGTTTCTATATATTTTAAGAGAGATTTTATTTATTTGCATGTCCTTTTTTATTTATTTATTAATTTATTTTTTTTTATTTTAGTAAGAATGTGATCATTCATTACTATCACCTATTGCCCACAATTGTGTGGCAGATTGTAATATCTATCAATAAATAAAGTTGGATTAAAAAAAAAAATTACTTCAAAGTAGTTAATGACGTTTAGCTTCGAAGTAGTAGTTTTTATTATAATTTTCAAAATAAATTAACGATATGCTGATTTCTGGTTGTTCGGGATAAATGTTTGATATATGAAAAACTATATCATAAGAATTATTGGACATCTGGCAGAAATCAAATCAATGATAGTTTAATGTACTCTCAAAGGAGTTTATACGTTTAATTTCATAGCGGTAGTCTTTTTTATGATATATATTTTTTTTTATTAAATAGTTTTATTTATTGATATATATTACAATCTGCTACACAGTTTTGGGCAATAGGTAATGGTGATGAATGATCTCGTACATATTAAAATAAAATAAAATAAATTAATGAATGAAAAAAAAATCTCTAAAAAAATGTCTTATGATATTAACATATAAACATCGGAGGAGAGTGGAAACACCGGGAGATGTACACCATGTTTAAGGAGTACGATATAGTTAGGTCCGAGGAAGAGTGCTGCCGAGATGCGTAGGTCTGGCTTATCGATGGTCCAAATATCCAACAGTCGTATTGTATTGGGCGAGCCAACAAAATGAACGCAGACAGGGCTGGTTACACACGTTCCTTGGGTTCAGGGGTTGGCCACTAATTACTTAATTAATTAGAACTCATATTAAAATAGAAACACAGAAGTGGTCTGGTTCCGAACTGTTATGACGACGAGTACACTCAAAAAATGACAAATAAAATAATATCAACCAAACGCAGACAGGGCTTACTTACTAGACAAACTGTCTAAACTTCCAATGCACTACAAAAGACTGATTTACATGACTGTAATAAGGCCAATCTGGTCATATGGAGTTGAGCATTGGGGCTTCACTAAACCTTTGAATTCTTCTCGTATCCAATCCTTCGTAAAATCCTCAGTGCTCCGTATTTTGTCACAAATAAAATCATACATAATGACCTTAACTTTCCATATGTAACCGATCTGGTTTACATATATAATATATTATATATTAATTAAAACATATATGCTTGAGTTTTTTAATTGACTAACAATATTAATATTATTTAATTTTTTTCTATTTCGTCAAATACCCGTTTATTATTTTATAGACTATAGCACATTAAAATAGCTTTAATTTGAGTTCTAATGGACACCTGTACGTCTTCTGGTTCCTGAGATAATGATTTCATACAGTAAATTCTCTTACCACGGATTCTTCAGTACATATTTCATGAAATGTTGCATTTAAAAAAAAACCTTTATCTCGTGACTATTGAACGTAAATAGCTCTATTAGGGCTCATATTTCAGCAAATTTACTCCACTTTAAATGATCTCTCATTAGGTTTACTGGTGTTGTTGACAGTTTTAAAGATATTGAGCTCCGAATGAAAATTTTTTTTTAAACACCCGCCATTTCGTATTTCCTCTGACTATACTTGGCAGACTCATCAAGTTTGACTAGTATTATACGTAGTTTTCATTAAATTAAACAAAAATTGGAGTGAAATAACTTATTTTTTTCCCCACCTGTCCCTTGTACGAAATGCATCTCATGTTGGTCTCAATTGTTGAGGGATGAAAATTAAACATTTTTTCTCCTCTTGTTTAAGTAGTATTGTATTTGCGATAAACTACCTCTAAGTTATTAGCATCACATGACAAATGGCCTAGTTCCAGTGAGTTTCCCACTGCGGGAGTAGTTGAGACTATTTCCAGCCCGATATCTGGAGGAAGGCCGATGGTAATCAAGTAGCAGTTAAATTGGTTCAGTTGACTGCTGAACTGCTACGGTCAGATCAGATCTGTCTGCAACTGTCATTAGTAGCTAGCTGTCATTATTACATATCTAGCACCTTGCTTAACCTTTCGTCCCTAATCTCCGTCTATCTGTTACTGGAATAACTCCATCACATACCTTTTATAAACTTATGCCGAAATTTAAATTTAAAAAAATATATATTGTGTGACTGTTAATTATATGTGCTATCCACCTCCTTCATGTCTATGCTTTACGAAACTAATCAAAAACAAATAAATTAACTTTGTTTTATCAAATAACGGTTAGTACATGTTTGCTCTATGTGTCAGAGTTGGGCAAAAATTATTCGGTTGACAAGAGAAGAATACTTTTTTATTCGATTGACGAGAGACGAGTAAAGTTTTATTCGAATAAAAATACGACTAAACAATCCGAATACTTTTTTATTCGAATATTTAAAATACTATTTCAATCGAATGAAAAATTATTCGAATACAAAATTAGTCGAATACATATTATTCGAATAAAAATTTGTTTTTTTGTTTTTTTAAATTCACTTATTTTTTTACCCCTTCAATTTCTAATGTATGAGGGTCCTATTTCACATATTCAGACGAGTACAAAATGAAAATGCTATCGATTTTAAGATCCCATATCGATTTATTTTAATTTGTTTATTTCTAATACATAGGGACCAATTTTTAGGATTTCGGATATGCAGATTATGAAAATGATATAGATGTTTACATGGCGTATCGATTTATTTTAACTTTCTTGATTTCTAACATGTTACGGTCCCTTTATACGTTTTGAGGAATGCAGAATATGAAAATGACATCGATTTTGTGATCGCTTATCGATTTATTTTTACTTTTCCGATTTCTAACACGTTAGGGACCCTTTATATGTTTCAATATATGCCAAAAATGAAAATGCTATTGATTTTATGATCGTGTATCGATTTAATTATCGCGTTTCGATTTATTTTAACTTTCTTGATCCCGAACATGTTAGGGTCACTTTATATGTTTTGAGATATGTAGAATATGAAAATACTATCGATATTAAGATCGCGTATCGATTTATCTTATTTAAGATAAGAAATCTGCATATCTCAAAACATAAAGAGGCCTTAACATGTTAGAAATCAGAAAAGTTAAAATAAATTGATAGTATTTTCATATTCTACATATCCCAAAACATAAAAAGGGACCCTTTTCTTCCTTTCCTTTTCCCTTTCTTCTCGTTCTATTAAAGTATACTGTAGGGCAGTCGGCAGGTTTACGACGAAGAGTAAATGTGATTTGTTGGGATTTGTGTGGATTTATTTTAATCCTTCAATTACGACACCATTCTTCAAAAGCTGTAATATGGGATTGGAGAGTTTGAGATGCGATTAAGGGTTATTATAGTTGTGAGCACACATGTGCCATCGACATAAATGGTGAGGGTAGTGTTAGGTTAGGATTGGTTGAGATGTCACAAAGAAAACTAAGAAAAAACAAATAAATTAAAATAATAATCACATTGACCAGATAAGCTTAGATCATTTTTGACGCCATGTTGTTGTAAAAAATATAAAAATAATCTGAGGAATTATCACTATCAAATAAGCGGTATAAGACACTTTCCTGAAACCCTATAATACCGAATTGTGTATTAACTTGGATTATAACTGCATTCAAAACTTATGGTGTTACCTACATTTGAATTTCAGGCTGTAGGCCCAACAGTTTTAGAATGGTTGAAAAAATTAATAGTTGGTAATAATTTGATAGATAAAATGTTCTATTTAGTAGTCTATGTAATTATATAAATTAATAAAATCTACATCTTAGTTCTTCCTTCTTGACAAAAGATATCATGGAATCCATTTATAATAAAATATACTTAAGTATACTAGGAGATGATGGTTGGGGGTGCAGTCAAATGAAAAACAAATAAGATGGAGTAGTTTATTTTATTGTGCCAACGTTTCACGACATTTGTTGTCCCTCTCTTATATATCGTCTTTTTAAATGTTGTTAAATATCCATGACACTTTTTCATCTTCTGGTACTTCGTCATCCTTGTACATATATATATTTTTAACATTTCCAAAAACCATTTGTCGTCACCCCCTCACACACTCTCTTCCCCTAAATATTTTCTACTTATTATTTTTTTATTTTTTACCCACTCGTAACGTTCCCTCTTAAAACACTTATTTATTGTTGTAACGGCTTTTTAATTCGAAGTTTAGCCGTTATTGGCGCAGTATACTATTTGAAGTTTGGTTTCCAAGCTAACAGATCCGTTTTATTCATTTTTTTCCTCTTCTTTATTTTACCACCCCTTATTTTCTCAGTTTTCCTTACCCAAGTTATTAGTTATTTATTAAATAAATCAAAATTTGTATCTTTTTTTGTCTCAACAATTTTTATTTCAACAGTCCAACGTTTCGGCCATTTCAGCCATCCTCAAGGACATCTAAATATTTAACAGCTTGTATTACATATTCATATTTAACACTTATAACAACAACATCATCACCAATAATATAACATACCTTCAATTATAAATTTAATGTGAGGAAGAATTTATAATTGAAGGTATGTTATATTATTGGTGATAATGTTGTTGTTATAAGTGTTAAAAATGAATATATAACATAAGCTGTTCAATATTTAGATGTCCTTGAGGATGGCTAAAATGGCCGAAACGTTGGACTGTTGAAATAAAAAGTGTTGAGACAAAAAAAGGATACAAGTTTTGATTTATTTAATAAATAATTACCTTGTCTCAAGAAATTGAAATAATATAATTAAAGTTATTAGTTATGCTCACCATATATTATTATTGTTGTTTTTAAAAATAATTTGTTTTTCTTCTATTCATCTCTTTTGTTAAACTTTACTTATATTTTGCCTTTTTATCAATTATTATGTTTACATATTTTTATATTTAATTTCCACATTACAATTTTTAAATTATTAATAACTAATATATTTATACTTCTTTACAATATATAACTTCATTTTCATTTTCTTTCCTTAATTATGTTATTTTACCTACTTTTTCAATTATCTATGTATAAATTTTATTTCCAATTCTCTCATCACTTCATTTTATTAATTCCATTCTGTAAAATTATTCCTTTTATGTCATTCTGTCTATATTTTATTTTTTATTTTCTATACTTATTTGTTGTTATCTTGTTCTGTTCTTAGCCCTGATGAAGGCTAGAAACTCTAGCCGAAACGTTGGCACAATTAAATAAGCTGCTCCATCTTATTTGTGTTTCACTTGACCGCACCCCCAACCATCATCTCCTAGCGCATCATTAATATATGGATTCCATGTTATCTTTTGTCAAGAAGGAACAACTAAGATGCAGGTTTTACTAATTTTTTAATTTAAAGTAATTATTTTGGTTTTCCAATTTGCAGTTAAATTGATGTTTCCTAGAATAGCCAGTCAGGTTCGTGTTACAAATTTATTTTGCAAGTCAGGTTAGAGGATTGAAGACTGTAATATTGGACTTTCTTCCAAGAAGTTGCTATCCTGGGAAGAGAAGGATCTCATCACGACAGTAGCCCTCCGTTCTCTTCCTCAGAATCCTGGAGGGTCAAAGGTGAAACAGTTTTTCTAACCGCTATCTTTCTCTCTCCGACTATTTGATTTCCAGGCCCAAGGCCGTTATTTTCGTTTTCTATAAATTATCAGTGAAAGTAAATAATTAATTATTAACAAAAATAAAGGATTATAATTTTACTTAATTATAATAACTATATTATTGCTGATAGCAATCAGTAGAGTAGTTTATTTCGAAAAAACCTATATTAAAACCCATAAAAAGTCGGTTAAAATAATAGGTTTTGAGTGATTTTTGGAAATATAATATCCAATTATATAACGCAATTTAGTAAATACTAAACAGAAAGAAATAACATTAAAACCTCATAGTATTAATTATTATTTATTTTTATAATTTTATTCTGTATTTTCTTCCCATGGAAGGTCTTTAGTTATATTTAGTTATACAATAAAGCTGGTTTTTTTACGCTCTTAACATATACGTGCATTTTCTTTTTAAACAATTTTGATCTCTTTTCTCTCAACTT
>NW_027107648.1:1606502-1607268 GCF_000696795.3 Halyomorpha halys | reverse complement strand
CACTCTCAAACAACTATATTAATAAAAAATAAATCTAATATACGTGCATTTTACAGGACGGTTTTGCACATTATGGCATTTATCAACACGTTTTTCGGTTCTTTACATAAAATCCAATCTTTACTTATACTAATACATTATATAAATTTTGTTTACATAGACATATATGTACAGATAGATATCCACCTGATGGCGTGGGCACTAAGCAATAGCAGTGCTCTATAAAGGTTAAGGCCACAGGGCGGGGCGTCCTTGTGTCTAAGATGGTTCTACTCTCTACTCAGCTTCATGTCCTAACAATATTTATTGAAGGATTATCAATGGACATTAGTCATTAATTGTATATATTACATTCAATTTGACAATATTTCGGTTTTAATAGCTAAAAAATCACAGCATTATCGTCAGCCTTAAGATTTTTGTAATTGCCTGTTCTCTTGTTTGATAATTTTATTTTTCAAGGGATTCAAAAGTTTAAGTATCTCCTAAGGTGCACTTAGTACCAAAATTAAAATATAAAAAATTCTACTTAGACCAATATGGACTTACGCCAGTCAGGTGTGTGGGTCCTCTAAAAAGTCCTACCTTCAGAACAATCAGATCTTTCAATTGAAATTCCTCTGGGATCCGTTACTTAGGACTAAATCTGGACAAACGACTGACATGGAATCCTCATACAAGACTGAAAAGACATACAAGACAGGAAACTGCTCGTCGATTCCGACTATTACAACATTTACTAGACAAACGGTCTAAACTTCCAATC
>NW_027107648.1:1589862-1605402 GCF_000696795.3 Halyomorpha halys | reverse complement strand
ATGAATAATTTTACAAAATAGAATTAATAAAATGAAGTGATGAGAGAAGCGGGAAATAAAATGTATACATAGGTAATTGAAAAAGTGGATAAAATAACATAAGTAAGGAAATAAAATGAAGTTATGTAATGTAAAGAAGTATAAATATATTAGTTATTAATAATTTAAAAATTTAAATATGTAAAGAAAAAGAAAATTGAGAGGAAGAAAATATATGTGACAATAATAATTTATAAAGAGGCTAAAGTATACCACAAGAAATGAATACAAAAAAAATTTTTTTTTTTAAAACACCAATAATAATATAGTGAACATAACTTATAACGTGGTAAGAAAAATGGAGAAAAGAAGGGGTGGTAAAATAAAGAAAGGGGAAAGAAAAAATAAAGAATAAAACGAACCTGTTAGCTTGAAAATCAAACGCATAATGGATACTGCGCCAATGACGGCCAAACTCTGAATTAAAAATGGGGTTACAAGAATGACTAAGTGTTTTTTTTTTTTCGAGGAAACGTTACGATAGGGTAAAAATAAAAAAATAAAAGTAGAAAATATTTAGAGGAAGAAAGCGTGTGAGAGGGTGACAACAAATGGTTATTGGAAGAGTTAAAAATATATACGAACCAAGGAATTACCGAATAACGAAGTACCGGAAGATGACAGTGTCATGGGCATTTAACTGTTGTTAATATCCATATATCTATACCCATATATCTACGACTATTGTACTTGAATTCCATACCACCATCTCAGATTAGAAGTATGGAATGTAGGAAAGAATTCACTGTTAAGCAAGTAACTAAGTGTAGAATAATCTAATCAAGATTAATAGTTTGCCATTTATTGCAAAGATAAATGTCAAACCAAACAGATAAAAAGACTATTCATGAATACAATACAAATGATAGGAGTGGGATTGTAGTAAAATGAATTAGAAGAGGGAAAATTATTTTCCTCGTCAAGTTATGGCAGATAATAAGATATACCATGTATAATTATTGGCAATTAAAAAAAGGAAATATTACTTGAAAAATATACCTTGACCTTTAGTAATCAGATTATATCGATTATCTCCCGCTCTATAATGGAATGAAGGTCTTTCTATTTTATTCATGTAACTACAGCGCACTCTAGATTTAGGAACTGAATGTAAATTTCAAGTACCGTTGTTTATATAAATTCACTGAACTATTTTTACTGATTTTTTATAAAAAACTGACTAAAAGTCCGTATATATCTCAGGCAACTACTCGTATATACAACATGTCTCCAAGAGCGTCGTTCAACTACTGATCTACTCTCTGGAATAATGACTCTTAAGTTAATATTTCTGTGCTATATCAAGGTGGGAGAAGGTTAGAAAGACAGGGAGGGTATGTAAATAGACGTGGTGTCGACAAAGGGTGATTTTCACGAATTGAGAATAGACAAAGCCAATACTGTGTGCCGCTTTTTATATTATTTGTTACAAGGCACCTAAAGCAAATAATATGATGGGATATTAACATTTTCGACATGTATGGTACCATAAAAGCGTGAACATGTCTAGTTCTGTCCTAGAAAGGGCTTTTGTAAATAAGAGAAACTGTTAGAATTAGTATCACGTATTATCACAGAAGGTTTAAGATATGTATTTTATTGTCAGGGTAATGTTTTAATGGGTAGACTCAGCCCCTGCCAATATGGCGGTGAACGAAAAGAAAAAGGCCGCGAGACCCTCTTATGCAATGGCGGCAATCAAAAAAAAAATGGCGGCCGGGTAGACTCTGCCTCTTCCAAAACCAATAAGCCTCTCAAACAGCATGAAAACAAAATGGCGGCCGGGGACACTCAGGCCCTGTGAGTCATGTGACTTAAAACAGGGCGTGGCCCAATGATCACGCGAGTGGTTAAGGTTATGTCGAACTAAATTTAAATTTAAATCCCCCGCCAGGGGGTCACGAGACCAAATACTAGCCTCCGATCGGTTGCCTATTGATCACGTGACTGGTCACGTGACAAACCCCGTGAGTGGTTAAGGGTGGGTCGAGCCAAATATTTGAATTCAAATCTCCCGCCATGTGTGACGTCACCTAAATGCTGGCTTCTGATTGGCTACTCACGGAAGTGTCCCAGCTCGCCCATACTCTCACTACTCAGCAATATTTCATAAAATGTTGTATGGGATGTACTACAAGATCAGTAGTTCGTGAATTTAATTTGAAAAATTTATATCTCAAAAACCAGTCGACGTACATATGTCTATTAGCATTCACATTAAAGCTAGTTTAATGAGCTATAAAGTAGTTTATGATGTTTATCTTCGTAGGAGTAATAGTTTTCATGATATTTGCTAAAATAAATTAGTTCGGACAAATTTCCATTTGCCAAATTTATATTCATATGTGAATATCATAGAAACTACTACCCCTACGAATATAAGATTCCTAAACTACTTTATAGTAAGTTAAACCCCCTTTATTTTGAGTGTTCGCAGACATATGTGTGTCTTATGGTTCTAGTGATATATTTTTTCAAAAATTCAACATTTTATACGAACAACTAGAAATTAACATTTTGTGAGTTTATTTTGTCAAATATCATAAAAACTACTACCCCTACAAAGATAAACATTATTAACTATTTTATAATAAATTTAAGTAGCTTCAATTTGAGCGTTGGCAGACACCTGTACGTCCAATGGTTTCAGAAATAAAGTTTTTCATAAATCAAATTTATTGTCCGAACAGCTATAAATCAATTTATTTTAGCAAATATTATGAAAACTACTATTCCTACGAAGGTAAAGGTTATGAACTCCTTTATAGTCCATTAAACTAGCTTTAATTTGAGTGCTAATAGATATCTGTATGTCACATAGTTATGAGATATAGATTTCTCAAAATAAATTAACTAACTACTAATCCTTCAGTAGATTTTTAAGAAATTTTGCTTTTTAAAAAGCTATATCTCAAGTACTATTGGACGTAAATAGCTCTTTTAGGGCTAATATTTCAGAAAATTTAATATTCTTTAAATAATGCCCTCTTACATTTTCTAGTGTTGTTGGAAGTTTTTAGGATATAGAGCTCCGAATGAAAAATCAATGTTTTTTATGGTTTTGAAACAGCCGCCATTTTTTAATCCCCTTACCTACACTTGGCAGACTCATCAATTTTGACTATTAATTGTACATAGTTTTTATTGAAGTAATCAGAAGTTGGGGTGAGATAACTGTTTTTTTTTCTTCTCGGCTCCTGTATCTCTCAGTGATTATATCTGTATGAAATGAAAATGAACAAAATCGCTCATGGAATTTTATTTTAATTAAAGATTATTTCTTCAGCATATTATGCTTAACATCTGAGAAAAAATAATAATTACATAATGTTTCAATTAACAGTTCAGTAACGAATGACTCACGTGTAGACCGAAGCGCACATGACGAGCTCTGGCAGTTGTCCAAGAGTAGGCAGCCACTAACTAGATTATATAATTAATTCCACTGTTTCGCTTTTTTATTAATGGCGTCCTTCAGTCAAGATCGCACGTGACACGTGACGTCTCGTGTCGTGGGAGAGGATTAGCAATGTTGTGATAGTCCTGGTAGAGCCATTGAGTAATATATAATATTTAATCGTAGAAATAAAAAAAATATATATACCAGATTTCAGAACTCTGTATAGATTCGTTTGATATAAACTGAGTAAATATATGTCGGGTCACATGAAATAACGGTCATTATCAACTTTTAAATTTTTTTTAAAATTAAGTTAGTACTTAATTTCTATAATTTTTGAGGTTAAAAAACTTCCAAAGATGAATATAATCTACTAATAAATAATTTTTCTACGTTGTTGTACAACATTTTGGGACAATTATCTCATATTTATGCACCTTTGCAATCTTGTCATACTTTTAATTTCACTATTGAAATCATCCATATTTCATAGTTGAATTTTTTTCACACTACAATGTTCTTAATAGAATGTTTTTATTTAATATGTAAGCGTAAATTATTTAAACTATTACACAGCATATTATATAAGTATAATATGTAAGGCAGGTTTTGAAAAAAATACATGACTCCAAAACTTCTATGAATAGTATTTTAAAATTGTTGAAAGTTAATTTCTATTCACCTGATTAAAAATTAAAATAGACTTCCTATTGAATTTGGAACAAAAAAATAGATTTTTTTTTAATAATTTATTTATTGTTATTTACAACTGTATGACATATATAGAACAAGTAAATTTGCTGTAGGTGAGATAGTGACATGATACAAACATGTGGATAATCTGCTCATTGATAGAATTCCAATAACATTTCTAGAGGAGAAGATCCCGAGGCCATCTTCTTTTCAGACGCCTAGGAGGATTATTAGGTAATGAAGGAGAAGCCAGGTTAGAAACAGGTGGATTTGGGTGGTTGGGAAGTTTTCTATGGAAGGAAGGAAAACATTGAGGACATGATGGATGATTTGTGACAAAGTAAGTAGCGTTAAGGATTTTGGACTGTAAGGATTGGATTCGGGAGGAATTTGATGGTTTAGTGGTGCCCCTAACCTCAACTCCGTATGTCCATATAGGCCTTATAATAAGAAAATAAAATTAAAATGTTATTTATCTTATATTAGGTATGTCGAAATATTTTGAAGGACTCCCTAACTAATAATGATGTAGTAAATACTGTACTATAGTTTGACATATCTACAGGAAATGCAGTAACAAAAGTGGGTTTCATCATATGAGCTCATCATAATTTTATCTGTAATATATCAATCAAACAAGACACATTGAACATAATTCAAATTTCTGAATATAATAAAATCCGAAATTACTACTCGAAAAACACTAGCTAACTTAGATCAGATTTACTAAATGTATTATAATGAACAGTTGTAAAAAGCAATAAATAAATATTAAAAAAAAATACTTATTTTACTTTTTTGTGCAACAAGCGTGTCAATCATAAATTTAAACGTCCCGTCTGCAACAAGAATATTAGAATCTCTTTTGCATAGTGCTTCGACTGCTAATTGAATTAGTGACAACGCATCAATGATTTCAGAAATTAATAGAAGCTCCTCTTCGGAAAAGACTATGTTTGATTTTAAATCAATTAATTTTTTTTTAACACAATACCGTAATTGGTAAAACCTTTCCAACATAATAAGTAAACTATTCCATCGTGTTATGACATCCAATTGCAAATTCAATTCTTTTCTAAATTGTAGTTTAACATATTTTTGTAAATATTGATCATTTTTTGTTGGAGATTTTAATGAAACTTCTAATTTTTGTTTCCAGCAGGGATAAATTAGCATGATTCAAATTTATTTCAGTGTCAACAAATCCAAACTCTAGGACAACCCCATCATCTGTAATATTTTTATCTTCTTCATTGCCATCATCTACATCACAATCACAATCGCTAAATTGGGATTCAATTGGTTCAATTTCAGCATCAACAGTCACTAAACTGGAGTTGTTTTTGTAAAGGACATCTTTAACAGATAGGTGGATGAGCAAAACATAACTGATGTTCGACTTCAATCCAATGTCCGAGTTTTACCATAACTGACGCTCCATCTGTCGATATACAAACAATGTCATTTGTTAAGTTGATATCAAATTCTTGTAATTTTATTTTCAAAATCTCCAAACATTTTTCCATGTAAACGGGCTAGTCCAATGTTGCGTATTTATCATCCAATAGAATGTACGTTTATGTTTAAATACCTCCGATTGCGAACTGAAGTCCATTCGTCGACTGTTAAGCTAAATCGGTTGCCTTTCGATTTTAAATCAGACATTTCTTTCATAAGTTCTATTCTTATCTTCTTGCTATATTCAGTGATCATAGATTTTATTGTTGAAGCTGATTTTAGTGCATCATTATATCCTCCTGCATGTAGCCCTTTTCTTATATCCTCCGAAGAGGAGAAAATTTTAAATGGTAGTCCATCACGCGCAATCATACGAGCCAGAATTTCACATAAGTGTTCCTTCTTTTGATTTTGAAAATAATAATTTAATGTTGGCTAGAAAAAGATCACGTCATTTTCATTATCTGCTGCTACGTCGCTTTTTTTAGGTTTTAAATTTATGTTATGTCTCTAATGCCTGTAAAACAGATTCGATACTTAGGACTCCATCTTGACAAGAAACATACTTGGAATCCACACACAAGACTGAAACGACAAGAAACTGCTCGTAGATTCCGATTGCTACAACACTTACTTGACAAACGCTCTAAACTTCCCATTCACTACAAAAAATTAGTATACACTACGATAATCAGACCAATTTGGACATATGGAATTGAGCTCTGGGGCTCCATCAAATTCTTCACGCAACCAATCGTTACAATCCAAAATCCTACGTAAAATCCTTGATGCTCCTTATTACGTCACAAATAAACTCATTCACAAAGACCTTAACATCCCATTCGTTGCAGATTTGACCCAAAACAGATATGCGTCTTTTCATTCCAAACTTCTTAACCATCCTAACCCATTAATTCTTAATCTTTCATCCTTAACAATCCCTGATAATGCTCCGAGGCTTCTGAAAAGAAGATGGCCACGGGACCTTCTAATTTAAATTAATTTTTGAAGTACCACCAATGGGTGGTTCCTTCTCAAGATTTTCAAGTGTATATGAAACATACTATATATTTACCTATTGTATTATTTTGTACAGTTGTAAATTACATTAAATAAATAATTTTAAAAAAAAATGTTATGTCTAATTTTCAAGAGGGTGTGAAGGCCACTTGTGGATCCTCCCTGACATTTGATTTCTTTTGTGCATTTCTTACTTTTGCTACTTGCCCTTGATTAGCAACTAAATATTAATGTCGGTCCCTTTTTTGTTTTCTTGAAATATATTGGATTCCGATTTCATAATTTTGATTCTAAAACAATTATTTTAATTAATTAATAATTTTAAAAAAGTGAATCTAAGTTATTAAGGAACCATAAAATAAGTTTTATTAATAGGAAATTTATTTATCTGAAGCATGTTTAATAGTGCTGACGTTTATGTATATAATATTTAATGGATATTGTACATAAATTTACAATCAAAATTTTTTTTAATTTAGATTGATAGATATATTTATTGATAGATATTACAATCTGCCACACAGTTGTGGGCAATAGGTAATAGTGATAAATGATCTCATACATACTAAAATAAAAATAAAAAAATAAATAAATAAAATAAAAAAATTAAAAATAAACAACTCTCTGAAAATAAATACAAACAAAAGAATAAACAAGATGAACATAATTAAACTATATTTATGAAAAATAAATAAACAAAATAACATAATGATAAAATAATATATACAATATTTACACAATCGACCTAAGGATCCCTGAGCCCACTCTATCCCCCACGTGTGAGGGTTAGAGCAGAGCTCAAGAGATCCCAGCGCATCCCTCTCGTCGCATCACTGGTAATGGGCCAGTGAAGGCTGAGCAAGTGCGCTAAAGCCGCAAACACTTAACTTGAGTGGAGAATCTGACCATTGCCAGAACTCCAATTGTCCATTTTTATTTTAATAAGTCTCTTGGCCACTGCCGTTTAATCTTCGAGGTGGGCTGTAGGGATGGGTGGAACTAGATAAGGTTTGAACCAAAGGATTAGGATGGTTGGAAAGGACAATAAAAATTAACACTAATATCGTTTACCAGTGCATGTAGAAATTTTTGAGAACAAAACGCAATTGCAAAATGTTTCAAATCGAACAACATATTAGTTGCTCAAATTACAAGACAAATATTTATTTAATATTATCTAGGATACACATATTTCATGGTTCTTAAATTCTAAGACTACCAAATTTACTTAGATATATTAATTATTGCACAAGCACAAAACTAACAACTTTTACTCTCCATTTGTGTCTACGTACTGAAAAAACGCTCCTCACTGAACTAACAGCCTATAGCAACATTAGACAATATCTCATTTGATTCTAAGTAAATCAAGCTTCCGTGGAACGTGTATCAACTAGCGCTAATGTTCCAATACCGAAAATACCGGTTATTTAAGGTGAATACCGGTATTGATACCGGCGAAAATTTGGACGGTATCCCTGTTTTCGGTATACCGGTATTGTATTCTCTAGTAATAACTATTTAAAAAAAAAAATGTTATCCCAGGTTAGGAATAGAAAAATAAATTTCTTGAGTAGTAATTTAAAGTTTACCGAAAACTTATTGTTTCTTTACGTACCTAAATAACCTACATTTACATTATATGTTTAAGGATAAATGTAAAACATTAACATATATATAGTACAGTATAGTAATATATTTTAATCACAACAGAAGAGACAGTTTATATCGCCACGTATCTGATTGGAGGCCTGCTTACTCTCCCATATCTCGTGACAGTGATCATAATCCTTGAAGACTCTTCCTTCTCTTCGGAACTTCTCTTGGACCTCTTCTTCTTCTTCTTCTTCTTCTGGACAATGGGCTTCTTCCCCTTGAGGTCCTCGGACGGCAGCAGTCCCTCTTTAGAGTTCTTCACCGGATTGGCTGGTTTCTTCCTTGCCCGTCCCTTGAATCTTCGGGACTTAGCCTTGCTCATCGGGTCTAATATACGTCCACGCCTTTTCCAGTTTATGCTAAAACTTTACGAGGATTTTGACTTTCAAACTCTGAACTTATTAACGAATATAAAATATTTTTATAGTAGAACCTTCTTGATTCATTGACAAAACACATGTTAATAATTAAGCCACATGTAGACGTAGGAAGGCTTCGCTGACCTATGACTTACTGCGATCTTCAAGAATGCCTGCTTTATGTTTCTTCTTAGCGTTAAGAATACAATTTCACAAATGGTACAGTTTTAAAACCAAACACTGGGACTTTTATAAATGATTTCTTGGCTATATGTTCTCACTTTTTTTTATTTATTTTTGCTCATTCAATGGAATACCTATACATTTATATAAATATAGAAAACGTAACTGTTAGTTAAATTTTTAAATTATTATGACCTGGATATATTAAATAAACCAAAAACATATGGTTTACGTACATCTAGATCTACTATAAATTTAATGGTCCAAGTGTCAACACTCACTATATCAATATAGGGGGAAAAATTTATTGTTATTTTATCACCTCATGATATTTATTTTTAAAACATGGTAAATGAATTTTCTTAAAGAAAAATTAATGATAAATTATCTGGTATAGTAATAATAATAACAAAGGCTTATACCCGAAAGTTCTAGGCAGATTCTACCAATCGCTGCTAACATAGATTTGACCATTGACAACCAAAGCCCTGTAACTTAGGCGCCAATGTCATTCGTCGCAATCCTAACGTATATGCTTCAGCGTTGCTTGAAACTTATTCTCTTTCAAAGTAAAAGTGAAGCCAAAAAGTGTGGAGTTGACCACACCCCTGGAGCTCGGATTTACGTTGAGGTAGATAGGAATGTCCACCATTGTATACTAAACTAAAACAGAATACCGCCAATGATTGGCTCTTTAACCAGCTCCTAGTTTTCTTCACAAGGCCTGCCTTTTTGACTTAACTATTTCTGGTTGTTGACCTTCTTCAACCAAGACCTTATGATGTCAGGTTATGATCTACAACATATAATATAATCTTATAAATTAGTAGTTTGTTTTCTAGTGAGAGATGAGATGTCCGGCTTAGCAGGCTGAATCGTCTGTTGAGTTATTGTCTTAAGTCTAGTATGTAACTTCCAGGTGAGTCTTTTGTCTAAAATGAATCCGAGGTATCGCACTGTGTCAGATCTGGGTAGAGGAATATTACTAAGGGTAACAGGTGGACAGAAGCTGCGACGGAGAGTGAAAGTCACATGGGTGCATTTCAATTCATTGACTTTTATCCGCCATTGGTTGCACCATTGCTCAATACCGGATGAGTTGTGTTTGGAGATTGGATGAGGCTGTCACAAGATCGGAATAGGAGGAAAGGATAACTGTATCATCGGCAAATGATACCAGGAACGTGTCTGGGGGTGATGGGAATGTCAGCAGTAAAGAGGATGTAGAGGACAGGATCCAGGACACTGCCTTGGGGAACCCCTGCCTCGATGGGGAAGATATTTGAGTACTCAGAACCACTGCGAAGTCGAAAGGAACGATCTGAGAGATAGAAACGGAGGATAAGGTATAAGGTTTGGGATAATTTGGATTTGAGCTTGAAACGCAATCCGGTATGTCATACCCGGTCAACCGCTTGCACTGAGTCCGGAAAGGAACCCGAGCAGAATTGTTTCTTTTCAAGAACTTAAGAGATATAGTCAACGACTCTGAGGCCTTGTTGGACTGTGGAGTGCCTAGGGGAGGAATCCAAATTGATTTGCGGGAAAACTCTGTGGTTCAACTATCGATAGGATACGTTTAGGAGGATTTTTTCAAAAAATCAGACCAGACAGCTTATTGGATAAGGTTTGTGAAGGAATGGACTGCGTCATCTAGGTTTTCAGGGAAACTTTAAGATCGATTTGGTCTGTTAAGAATCGGCGAAAGGAATTCCAGTTTACTGGGCCCCTTGTGAATGAGGGTGGAGGTAATAGAGGAATTGGGGATATGGAGATAGTTAGGATTAGTGGGCTATGGTCTGAAGATAGCTTATCGAGGGCCTAAGCCTTTGTGTATAAAGAAGTCCAGGAGGTCAGGGTTACGGTTAAGATCAGGTGACCAGTATTTAGGAGAGTTGGGACAAAGAATGTTGCAATGAAGGGAATTGATTGCAAATAGGAATTAATTAGGAAATAGGAATAAGACTAGATACTAGATTTGAAAGTAAGGAGATGAGTCGAGTGATAAGGGATCTAAATTCAGATAGGAAAGAGGTGAGGAGGTTTGCGAGATCAATCGCGTTAGGAGGAGAGAGGATACAAGGTATCTGATAATTAGGCTTTTGGGAAGTGGATGAGGTTTGAGGAACAGAGGATGAGAATGTTGGGATTGAGGTTGAGGATAATGGGATGTAGGTTGCGATTGTGGCAGGGCCTGAGTTGCTTGTTCTGATTCTCCAGTCATTTGAGCGAAGGACACTCCTGGTTTGACAATTCTTGAGGGTCTCCTGGGTGGTCTGGTTGCATCTTCTTGTCTGGGACCAGTCTGTTTTCTGGATGCTAGAGTTTTATACGTCTCGCACCCCTTGTAGTTGGCCGGGTGCCCTTCTTTATGGCATAGTGCACACACGGCAGGTGTTTGCCTAGGCTTGCTGCATTCTCCAGATTTGTGTTGTTGGCCACACTTGACGCACCTAGGTAAATGATGGCAATAATGTTTAGTGTGGCCATACTCTTGGCAGTTGTGGCATTGCACTATTGTTCTTTTAGGGTAGGGTTTTTCAACTATTACTCTGGTGTAATACAATCGGTTCACATTATAAATTTCTTCAACTCCAGGTGTTTGTTCGAGGTCAACGAAGAACAAGGGCAATGCTATTTTGTTTGATGCACTATGTGGATCTTTATTACCTTTTAGTGCGTTAACTACCTGTCGTACTACGTATCCCATGGCCGTAAGTTCTTCTTTGATAGGTTCCGGTGGTGTAATTGTCTGATGACTACTCTGAACGCCCTCTCCTGACGTAGCTGATATGTGTGGTAGTCAGCTTTTGTTTCAGATAAGTATTTTATTATTTTCCTGTATGTATCTGCGGTATCTGGTATTAATTTCGTATCATTGATGTGGCTTTGACAGATATATTGTACCTGGGTTAACTATTTTATTAATTTGTTGGCAAAAAATAAGAAAATGTTTAATGTTTTTCATAAATATTGGCGGAGGCTTGGGTTCTCTGGGGGTCTGTTTCGCTTCCATGTTATCTACTGGTAAATATCCTAATACGTCTTATTGATTTGGCGTGAAAAATGGCGATTCCTCGGTTGTGCTTGGATTAGAAGGGCCAGGTAGGGAGTTCATTTCATCAATTGAACTACCTGGTGTCTCAGGTGGTGTGTTTCTTAGTGATTTTCTTGGTTTTTGTTTAGCTGGAGAGTTTCTGGGTGTATTAACCAGGCTTCAAGATCTTTCAGTGCTATTCTTACTGGGCATCACCTTATGAAAGGATCTCATACCATAATGGTGAGTCGAGATAAAAAAATAAAATAAAAAGAGGGGTTAAAAGTAGGATAATTTTAGTTTACGTATGAATATAGATGTTATATTATCTTATTATCATACACATATACATATGAAGGACAGAGCGGTCTATCTTCAATGACAGCCAGTGGCTAACTGACCTGTTATCTCTAGTACGAGTCTATGGCTGCTGTTAGTATTAAGGAACGCATACACTGCTCACTAAAAGTTTATAAATAAGCGACAACTCACCTATATTTTAGTTCTCATGTGAGCAGTATCACTTATTATTACACTGACACTGTTTTTCTCTACTGTTTTTATTTAAGTTCACTGGAAAATACAGTCTATTGTGGGACACGATGTAACATATGTTCATTTGCTAACTAGCGCATGCGCACACTCCGCAATATCTAACAAACAAAATTATTTTGTTGATAATCATTGTGTTCAGAAAAAAAAAAAACTACCTTTTTGATGTTTATTACTTCACATAATGTTTCTTTATTTCCACTGAAATTAATTTCTGAATTCCCTTTTTTATTGTAAAAGGTCTCTCAAAGTTGGTAGTTTTTTTTATCATTTATATAAAACTTAACAATGGCGAATTGCTTCAGTATCAAAGGTGTTCATGTTAATTTTTGTTTTATTTATGGACAGTCTCTTTTCTGGAATTTCAAAACAAGGTTTATCACTACAGCTTTATCCTCCTTTATAATGACACAACAAGTGTGTTTCAAGACACCAGTTGCCAGGGGAACTCTAGGAAATATGGATTGGACCACTCTTTTGATGAATTTATACGTTCATAATTACATTTTTGGTTTTAGTGGATATTTTTACCTCTAACCAGTTTACTTGACTTGGTAAATATATAATATTGCGATATTAATGAAAAATAGTTTTGAATAACTGATAAGAGGAATTTATATTTGTAAAGTTGCATAAGTACGTTGAGGAAAGGAAGTCCAATCAACTGATTAGGTCTGTTCCAACAAACATTCCTGACTATCTAGAAATGTACGGAGCATGCGCAGTACAGTTCCGGACTGGTTGTTGGAACAGACCAGAGGCAAAATAGTACAAGAGCCCAAGAGGAGAAAAAAGGCAGTTATCTCACCCCAATTTTTTATTACTTTAATGAAAACTATGTATAATTAATAGTCAAAATTGATGAGTCTGCCAAGTATAGATAAGGGGAATAAAAATGGCGGCTGTTTTCAAACGATAAAAAAAAACTAATTTTTCATTCGAACCTCTATATCTTAAAAAGTAGGAACAACACAAGAGAACGTCATTTAAAGAAGATCAAACTTGCTAAAAAATGAGACCTAATAGAGTTATTTAAGTTATTCTTGAGCTATGGCTTTTTAAAAAGAAAAATTTCTTAAAAATCTACTGAAAGATCAGTAGTTAGTTAATTTATTTTGAAAAATTTATATCTCAAAAATCATTTGATGTACTTATTTCTATTAGCACTCAAATCAAAGCTAGTTAGTTAGGAATAGTAGTTTTCATGATATCAGCTAAAATAAACTGATTTATTGTTGTTCGGACAATAAGACTGATTTATGGAAAAAAACATTTCAGAAACCATTAGACGTACAGATATCTGCCAGCGCTCAAATTAAAGCTAGTTAAATTTACTACAAAATAGTTAATTACGCTTATCTTTGTAGGAGTAGTAGTTTTTATGATATTCGACAAAATAATCTGACAAAATATTAATTTCTAGTTGTTCGTATAAAATATTGGATTTTTTAAAAAATATATCTCTAGATCCATAAGACGCACATATGTCTGCTAACTCTCAAAATAAAGGAAATTTAACTTACTATAAAGTAGTTTATGACACATATCTTCGTAGGGTTAGTAGTTTTTATGATATTCGACAAAATAATCTGACAAAATATTAATTTCTAGTTGTTCGTATAAAATATTGGATTTTTTAAAAAATATATCTCTAGATCCATAAGACGCACATATGTCTGCTAACTCTCAAAATAAAGGAAATTTAACTTACTATAAAGTAGTTTATGACACATATCTTCGTAGGGTTAGTAGTTTTTATGATATTCACATATGAATATAAATTTTGAAAATGAAAATTTGTCCAATCAATTTATTTTAGCGAATTTCATGTAAACTATTACTCCTATGAAGATAAACATCATAACCTACTTAATAGCTCATTAAACTAGCTTTAATTTGAGTGCTAATAGACATCTGTAAGTCAAATGGTTTTTGAGATATAAATTTTTCAAAATAAATTCATTAACTACTGATCTTTCAGTACGTCCCATACAACATTTTTATGAAATTTACAGATAAATTATACATAGTTTTTATTAATGTAATAAAAAATTGTAGTCAGATAACTGCCTTTTTTTCTTCCCGGCTCATGTACTAAAAGGGTTGGGGTTTGGTGGGAGAACGTTTGTCACTGCGCATCTCTCCTCTCCTTTTATCCACACGCAAACTCATCTTAGATGTACTATACATGTTTTTGTTATACATAAGCTCACACGCCATGTTAAGGTAGTACACAGGAACCAGTACTAGAAGATCTACATGAACGGGAAGGATGAGCTGATTTCCTGCCGCCACGACCCTCCAATAAGAAAATCGTGCTTCACTCCTAGTTTGTACCACGACAACCGCCAAGGACACTTAGCAATAGAATATCCTCTTTGCAAAGCATCCTGCCATCACAGCACGATTTGAACTTATCTTATTTCTGAAATAGATCCTTTTATTGTTGTTGACTAAAAAATTATTGGATATCCCAAAATTAGTGGATTAGAGACATAATTTGGACATGAGATGATGTAACTAAAACGAAAATGAACTACACGTCGTTCCAAACAAATTTTTGAAAAAATATCATGCGAATCCATGTGTAAATTGATGGGCTCGAGTTGAAGGTAACACTATTTTTATTATTTAAAAAAAAATAATAATCGAAAGATAAGAGATGGTATAAATTAATAACATATTTTTTTTTATTTGTATTTATTTCTTTTTGTTTTATGCATATCTTTACTTAATCTTCTTTATACATATTCATAGAAATACTAAATAGCGGCACTGATCTGTTTGTTTAATAAGCGTTTTATTTTACTTCGTTTTTTTTTTTCATTGTAGTTTTATTTATTTTTTTGTTTATTATTATTTATTTATTTTATTTTTGTAAATATTTAGTTTGTAACTTAAACCTCTTTATAAATAATATCTAAATTCCTTACTCGTGGCGCCTATCTACTTTTTATTAAGGTTTTTTTTTTACTTCGTTTTTGGTTTTCATTGTCATTTTATTTTATTTTTATTTCTTATGTTTATTATTATTTTTATGTAAATCCTTACCTTGTAACTTAAACCTCTTTATAAATAATATCTAAATTCCTTAGTCGTGGCGCCTTTCTGCTTTTTTATTAAGGTTTTTTTTTTTTTTTTTT
>NW_027107648.1:1585969-1589812 GCF_000696795.3 Halyomorpha halys | reverse complement strand
TTTTTTTTACTTCGTTTTTTGTTTTCGTTGTCATTTTATTTTATTTTTATTTATTTATTTCTTATGTTTATTATTATTTTTTAATGTAAATCTTTACTTTGTAACTTTAACCTCTTTATAAATAATATCTAAATTCCTTACTCGTGGCGCTTATCTACTTTTTTACTAAGAGTTTTTTTTACTTCGTTTTTTGTTCTCGTTGTCATTTTATTTTATTTTTTTGTTTCTTATGTTTATTATTATTCTTTTTATGTAAATCTTTACTTTGTAACTTAAACCTCTTTATAAATAATATCTAAATTCCTTACTCGTGGCGCCTATCTACTTTTTTATTAAGGTTTTTTTTTACTTCGTTTTTTGTTTTCGTTGTCATTTTTATTTATTTATTTCCTATGTTTATTATTATTTTTTTAATGTAAATCTTTACTTTGTAACTTAAACCTCTTTATAAATAACATCTAAATTCCTTATTAGTGGCGCCGATCTGCTTGTTTATTAATGCTTTCTTTTATTTTGTTTATTTTCACTGTCGTTTTAATTATTTTATGTTATTTCTATTTATTTATTTCGTGTATTTGATTTTTGTTTTGATTTTTTTAAATATAAATTATTGCTTTGTAACTTAAACTTCTTTATACATAATTATGAGATAAAAAAAGGTCAGTACATATACACAAAGTTAATTATAATTTTTAACTCGCCCTCTATTAAAAACCCATCCGTTCAATACTCAAATTAGATTGTTATTTAAAATTCTATTCGAAGAATATCATTTTATACAATCAAGGAATTATTGTAACATAATAATACATTAATATAAACATTTTGAAATCAATAAGAATAAAGTGTAAGGATACAGTGAGAGGTAGAGAGGAAGGTCCTTGCAAGGGGTCCTTGAGGATTGGTCCAGATTCTTCAGGGTCGGCTAAGGACCTTTCTTCGCCACCGGCTGGTCTTCCTCCTCTGTCGATCCTTCTTGTCTAATCTTCTATTATTTTTTTTATTTCTTGGCCAGTTATTCATAAATACATTTTCACTTTACGTTGAGCCTCTTAACTTTTAATTATATACCGAATTTGATTTATATTATTTATGAATAAATAATATAATTTAAAATAAACACTCTTGTCTCTTATATTATAATAAACTCACCAGAAGACTGAAATAAGATAACGTTATCTCTTAAATCAGTACCAGGAGGGAAATAAAAAGGAGTTGGTTGAAAGACCTTCTTTTGTGAATAACTTTACTGAAATCAGAAACACCAGTGCTGAAGGTCTATGTCTAACATTCCAATTGTCGTAAATTTTTTTCATTGATACTATTAATCTGTAATTATTAAAATGTGTTTTCTTTTTTTTTTAACTTAACAATATGGTCAAAATTCTGTTATAGTAATCTGCATATATTTTATAGAAACATAGTGATATTTCTTCCGAAGTACGTTTGAATATTCAAGTTTAAGCACTGTTTACGAATCTTACACGACAGCTTTTCGGCAGCCCGATTAAACTATCTGAAACGTAACTTAAATGCCATAAAATTCCACATGATCAACATTGAATTGTGGAAAATCATAAAATTATTCTTGATCAATAATTAGATTAAGAGGTATGAATAGCTTGATAGTTCCAGTAGAAAGGAAACCAATAAAGAAATCTATCTTCATAAAGGCCAAGTGGATCTTCTATTATGGTTGATTGAATTCACTGTGCCCGTCATGTTTCCAGAATGAGACTGAGAGATATTCTCCAAAATTGTATGTAGAAAATACAATTATAAAAGAAGAAACGAGTGGTTTGTTTGGATGTATATCCAAAAGAATATTCATTGATGAGAAACTAGATGAATGGTGGTTTAGGTCAACGGAGGTTTCAGTTTGTAGCTTTTAAGTAAGTATTAATATTGAGAATATTGCTCCTATCGTAGAAGTTGTGAGTTACATCAAAGATAGTAACTTTATAACTTTGTTCTCATTATTCATAACGGTAATCCTTTTCGGAAAGTCATCTATCCAAGTGCTGATCATGCCTGGCTGTGCTTAACTTTAAATAGCTATTTCACACACACTAGCATGCTTGGTCACTCAGGAATCCAGACTAGTATCATGACTGCTAAATATTATGTAATATGCAATGATATGAATATTTCACAGTGATATACTTTACAGGACCATGTTCAATGTAGGACAGGCCCGCCTAGAAATGTCTATTGCAATATTACAGTTGTAAAAATAATAATAATAATAATAATAAATAATCATAGACAGGCATGAATGGCCTGGGGGTGCCTATAGACGATCTAAGCGAGGCTCAACAGTCAGTTCTCTTAGACACTGCACGTATTTTTTAGTATTAAAAATTTTTAAATATTTAAACAAAAATATGAAGGTGGTCGGACTTCTAGGTCTCCCACCTCAGATACTCAACCCGCAATAGCGTGAACAACCGACCAATAATAATAATAATAATAATAATAATAATAATAATAATAATTAGATAGTAGATAAAGAATACAGAAACAAGGTAAATAAAATAGTTCCATCTCAGAACGTATTTAAACCTACATACAATTACACTTATATATACGGATTCTCTCCCAGCAGCATCGGTGGTTTTTTTTTTTTTTTATTTATTTGTTGATATTTACAACTGTATAAAAAAATACAACCAGTAAATTTGATCATAAAGACATATGATATGATACAGGATGTAGAGAAACTACCCAGTAGTAGAACTCTAAAACAGTTTACAATATAAGGTCACGAGGCCATCTTCTTTTCAGGCGCCTTGGAGGATTGCCAGGAATGGAAGAGGAAGCAAGGTTAGAAACGAGGGAGTTTATTATGGAATGAATAATATCGGGTTCGTCGGTGGTGTTAAAAACGAATAGAGACAGTAAGAGTGCCAGACTCATGGACGAATTAAGACCACTTTTAATATAATTTGTTTTATTTTTATTTTTTAGATTAATAATATAATATTTTACACCTATGTTTATATTGATATATTTTACAATGGTTATATTGCAAGCTTAACCTGTCATTGACCGCTGCGTGAAAATTTCTTTCACGCTAATTTTTTTTCGGGTCTGGAAGCTGATAGAGGGAGACTGTGGTTCCCAACTTCCTGGAATCTGTAATTCACAGTCTCTTCCATCAATGCCTCGCCAGATACACCACTCTAGCTCTTTTATTGACAATATACACTTCTCGTGACACATTATCTCACGTGCGACTAAGGCTGCTATAAAAATATTCAAGTTGTGAGGATATTTCTCACGTCCGACAAGTGTATTTAATCCAAAAAAAAAATTTTTCTCCAGGGAAAACATTAGCAGAACTAGGGAAACGTAGGCTTGAAGAGGCAGTACTTCATTACGTACGTATTATTTACTATGAATTGTATTTCGATACTATAAGTGTATGTTAGGGTGGTCTTTATTATAAATATTTGCCTTTTCATGTTTTCACTTTATCACAGCGCCGTATGAATACTATTTTTTGTAAACTTTTGGGTTATATTCAGCCAATCTAAACATAAAATAATTCCCACCAGTAAAAGACCGATATATCCCAGTAATACTGTTTTCACTTGCACCAGTTGTGCACAAGAGATTTCTTCAGAAAGCATTTTTTTTTTTAAATTAGTGTTATGTTCTTATTGCTACAACACTTACTTGACAAACGCTCTAAACTTCCCATTCACTATAAAAAATTATTCACTACAATAATCAGAACAATTTGGACATATGGAATTGAGCTCTGGGGCTCCACCAAACCATCAAATTCTTCCCGCATCCAATCGTTACAATCCAAAATCCTTGATGCTCCTTACTATGTCA
>NW_027107648.1:1574260-1585135 GCF_000696795.3 Halyomorpha halys | reverse complement strand
CTATTACCTATTGCCCACAACTGTGTGGCAGATTGTAATATCTATCAATAAATAAATCTATCAATCATTAAATACACACACACACACACACACACACACACACACACACAATCAGTGTCATATATGCATGCTATCTCCTGACATCATTCTCATCTGTTACAGTGGATGAGATCTAAGGAATCCAGGATTATATTCGCTATATCCTTAAGATCCAAACCATAATAAAGTTAAAGTTAGTTTTCATAATAATTAAAACTATTCGTCCGAGAAAAAATTAATTGAAACCATAAAATGAACTTTCAACCTTTGTTTTATTATTATAGCTATGCCCGTGCTACTGGATATATTTATGGCCTCAAAAACCGGTACTTTATCTTTTCTCACTTTTTTTTTTTTATTACATCGTCAAGGACTTCAAGGTGAATTTCTTCGGAAAGCAGACATGCATATAAAATTAACTCGGGGGAAAGATTAATATATGCAAGAGGTCCTTTGTCTGTTTTCCAGAAATAGCTTGAATGCTTTATTCAAAAATGCATTGTCATAAATTAAATTAAGGCTCAGTTCCACGGGGACAGTCTTCTATCGTGGTAGTACAATGAGACAGTATGACAATAGTTGTGCTGAAGTTGAAAGTTAACCTAAAAATAAAAATTGATGATTAAATACAACTACATCTGTTGTAGACAAACAGGAATTAAACGGGTTATTAAAAAAATATACTAAATATAAGATTTGTATTGTGGAGTAATAAGATGGTGTCCACTGACAAGGCGTCTACATGTGACAGTTATCTCCCAATGCTGCTGTTAGTACAAGAGCCGAGAAAAAAAGGCAGTTATTTCACCCCAATATTTTATTACTTTAATGAAAACTAGATATAACTACTAGTCAAAACTGATGAGTTTGCCAAGTATAAGTAGAGGGAATAAAAAATTGCGGCTGTTTCAAAACCTTAAAAATAATTAATTTTTCATTCGGAGCTCTATATCTTAAAAACTACCAACAGCACTAGAAAACATAAGAGAATATTATTTAAAGAAGAGTAAATTTGCTGAAATATTAGCTCTAATAGAGATATTTACGTCCAATATTTCCCGAGATATAGCTTTTTAAAAAACAATATTTTATAAAAATGTTGTGTGGAACGTCCTAAAATATCAGTAGTTGGTTAATTTATTTTGAGAAATCTATATCTCAGGAATTATCTGACGTACAGATGTCTATTATCACTCCAAGTATAATGAGCTATAAAGTAGTTTATGACGTTTATCGTCGTAGGAGTAGTAGTTTTCATGAAATTTGCTAAAATAAATTGATTTATAGCTGTTCGGACAATTAGTTTGATTTATGAAAAACTTTATTTCAGAAACAATTGAACGTACAGATGCCGGCTGCACTCAAATTAAAGCTAGTTACATTTACAGTACAATAGTAAATAATGTTTATCTTTGTAGGAGTAGTCGTTTTTATGATATTTGGCGAAATAAACTCACAAAATGTTAACTTCTAGTTGTCTGTATAAAATGTTGAATTTTTGAAAAAATATATCTCTAGACCCATAAGGCGCACATATGTCTGCCAACACTTAAAATAAAGGAAATTTAACTTACTATAAAGTAGTTTATGACACTTATCATCGTAGGGGTAGTACTTTTTATAATATTGACGTATGAATATAAATTTGGCAAATGAAAATTTGTCCGAACAACTATAAATCTATTTCTTTTAGCAAATATCATGAAAACTACTATTCCTACGAAGGTAAAGGTCATAAACTTCTTTATAGCCCATTAAACTAGCTTTCATTTGAGTGCTAATAGACATCTGTAAGTCAAATGGTTTTTGAGATATAGATTTTTCAAAATAAATTCACTAACTACCAATTTTTCAGTACATCCCATACAACATTTTTATGAAATGTTGCTTTTTAAAAAGCTATATCTCGAGAACTATTGAACGTAAATAACTCTTTTAGAGCTCATATTTTAGCAAATTTGCTCATCTTTAAATGACGTTCTCTGAGGTTTTCTTGTGTTGTTCCTACTTTTTAAGATATAGAGCTTCTAATGAAAAATTATATTTTTTTATCGCTTTGAAACAGCCACCATTTTCTATTCCCCCTACTTATACTTGGCAGACTCATCAATTTTGACTATTAATTATACATAGTTTTCATTAAATTAATCAGACAATCCAAAATCCTTCGTAAAATCCTCAATACTCCTTGCTTTGTCACATATATAATCATCCACAAAGACCTTAATGTTCCATTTGTAACCGATCGATAGCCCGAACCAGATATCAATCCTTCCATTACAAAGTCGATAACCACTCAAACCCATTAGTTTATTATCTTGCTTCCTCTTTTATTCCGGACAATCCTCTGAAACGAAGATGGCCTCGAGACCTTGTATTGTAAAAATGTTTTTACAGTGCTACCAATGGGTAGTTTCTCTACATGCTTGTACCATACCTTTATGATTTCCTCAAATTTACTTGATGTATTTATGTATAGTTGTAAATATCAATAAATAAATTTAAAAAAAAAAATAAATGACCTATATTTATAATTTAGTTCTGTAGAAATGTATTTTCAACTGAATTACATTCTTTAAATCATTTTAGACAGTCAAAAATTACACATGCTGTGATAGACTTTCTAAGCAAGACCACCGTTGGCATTTAGGTTTATTTAATGCGATTCTCGAGTCAGATTATCCCCTCAAAAGATTAGGCGGTATAACACACGCTAAGGTTACGAAACCGTGTAGCCATTATTAACACTCGTGTTCTTCCCCATTCACTTTCATTATTATATTCAAGAAATCTTGCCGCCTCTATGGTTCTCTCGCGAAGGAAAGTAAAATTTGTTAGGGTGTATGCTTCTAGTTGATTATATTCCGTACAAATCATGATAGTGCATTGATTACGTGTTTACCTCGGTACCTTTAAACTGAAATGACTATCAATTTAAAAAAAAAAAAAGCCCGCTCATAAAAGTTTTATTGATAGAATATAATGAATTTTTGTTATGCACTTTACTAGTTCAACCAATATTAAAAAAATAAAAGTATTTTAAAACTAATGCATCAGAATCGTTATTAACTATCCATATTATACCAGAATATCTAAAATGCTCACTGAATTAAATAGAGACACCGTACAGAAGTACTTATATAAACTGACATATAATTTCTTCCAGTCTAGACCAACTCAACAAACCCTCTAAGCACAGAAATAGGAAATTACACTAAAACTACAAGCCGCAGATATAAACACAAAAGAACAAAACATATATTAATATAGAAATAAATTAATGATATGTATTTCATGTTACCCAATGGTGTGTATCCTTTTCTATCCAATGCCATGTATTTTATTTTAATTCAATAATGTTTTGGATTTTTTCTCCCCCTTGTTTAACCAAAATGTAAAATACAGAAATTTTTAAAATTCAATTAGTATCAAGTATTCTATAAGGGAGTATCCCAAAACAATATAGTAAATATTGTACATTATATATTTATGAAATAAAAATATGTTAAAAAAAAAAATAATTTTATGTAGAAATAAAAATATTTTTAGTAAAAAAAAAAAAAAAAAAAAAAAAAAAACCTCAGATCGTCATAAAACTATTTAATTGGAGCAGTTCAATCATTCCGACTATATTAGGCTCATATTATTCTCAAATTAAATAGTTTTATGACAATTTGATTTTTTTTTTATATATATTTTTATTATTACACACGGTCAATCATCGAAAAATACATGAAAATTTGTTAAAGAAGAATATTTGGATATAAAGTATAGAAATTGATTGCATACCCTAAGGACATTTTGGACAGGAAGAGGTCCTTAACCTAAATCCTTTGAGAACAGCACAGTACGTTGCTGTTGACCAAGAGGTCTCCCTTCCTCGCTAGAGCTACACAATTCTTTCTTGCCTCGCATTATAGTATCCTTCACTATTCAATTTTAGTTTTATAAAAAAAAATTATATATATAAAAGGTCAATGTTGACTTGGTGGCTGACCGTGAAAAATCTAATCTTTTATATCTAACAAAACTAACAAAAAAATTTATTTTTGCAAGTATAATTTATAACAAATATTAAATAATCAATTTTTTTTATATTGACTACTCAATATTTTTTCTTATTGAAATTTATTCTTCTATACAAAAATAAAATACGATAAGTAAATATGATAAATGTTTCAGAACACATGATAATCTTCGGAAGGAGGCAGCCAATGGTCGTGCTTAAATTATAGCTTTAAATTAAAAGATCTCGTGACCATCTTCTAATCAGACACCTCGGAGAATTATCAGGGATTTTTAAGGATTAGAGATCAATAACTAATGGGTTCGGGCGGGGGAGGTAAAGATTTTGGAATGAATGGTATATCTATTTCGAGCCAAATCTGCTACGAAAGGGGTGTAGAGTGTTATGGATGTGTTTGTTTCTGACGAAATAAGGAGCATCTGGGATTTTACGGAGTATTTTGGATTGTAAGGACTGGATGCGGGATTTGATGGTTTGGTAGAGCCACGAAGGTCTATTTCATATTTCCTAATAGGTCGGATTATCATTGTGAAGAAGAGTTTTGTAGTAAATGGGAAGTTCAGAGCGTTTGTCATGTACGTGTTTTAGTGATCAGGTTCTAGGAGCAAAACGGTTTTGATTTTGATTTTTTAATTCGGCATTCTTATCAATCCAACAGATAATTAAAAAAATAGACTATCTGCAAAATATACAAATTTTTCCGCACATAGAGTTGACAAGATAATTTTGCTTTAACACATAAAAAAATACTTGTTGTAACAGAGGGTTTGTCCCACTTCTTAAGAAGGGTTCTTTTATATTAATTATGGATTCTTCTAAATTACTCTGAAACTGATTCTTTAAAAGATTAAGAAGCCTCTGTCCTGATGATACGTTTTTAACCTTATAATAATATCCAGTATCAAAGATCTCTTTTCTTTCGTGCTAATGCTCTCTTCTTCTTCTTTCTCATTCTCCTTAAGTGCCTTTCAGCGTGGAGGATCCTCTAACCACTTGGTCCACACATTTCGGTCCATGGCAAGCAACGTCATCTGAGCCAGCGTTTTTCCTCTTTCCAGACCTAGTCGTTGGATATGTTCCATATAGCTCCTTCTAGGTCTACCTCGTGGTCTCCTACCGAGGCCTCCATACATTATCTTAGCACTCTCTCCTCCCCCATTCTACAGACGTACCATCGAAGCTGTCGGTGTTCAAGTACTGATTTCACTGAGGGGATCTGGAAGTTCTTCTCTTATTCTTTCATTCCTTATCCTGTCTCGCCTAGTTTTGCCGAGTATTCTTCGCAAAAACCAAATTTCTGCAGCCACAATCCTGCTCATGTGCTTGTCTTGGGTGATCTAACTTCCATTGCCATATAATAGTGTTGGAAGGTATATTGCTTTAAAGATATGGAACTTGATGTCCTTACCTATCTCCCTCTTTCCCACAACAGTATTGCATATCTGGTATTAAATAATATTTGCTTTATTTATCCTATGGGACACTTCTTGGTCTCTATTACCAGATTTATTGAAAATTGTTCCAAGATAGGTATAGAAGTTCACATTTTCCAATACTTCATCATTGCACACTATTTGTACATTGCCCACGTCCACTTCATCTCTCGTAGCAGTCATAACCTTACTCATGCCGCTGTTGATACTCAATCCTTTGCAAGCGAGTTCTTCTTGCCATTCTATAATGGCCTGTTGCAATTTTTCCTTAGAGTCTGTCACCAGCACGATATCGTCTGCATATAGAAACGCCTGTACTTGAACCGTCCTCATGTTTTTTAGTAATTTATTTGTTGTGATTTACAACTGTATAAAATATATACAACAAGTAAATTTCCTGTGGGTGACATAGTGACATGATACAAACATGTGGAGAATCTACCCACTGTTAGAACTCCAATTCATAAAAATTAAAATTTTATTTTTCACGTAATATTAAAACTTAAAAACTCATCAGTTACATAATGAGAACACAGAGTAGAGTAAGATATATCTTCTTTACATAAAGCGGAACATTCAGGCTCTTTGACATACTATTTACATCTTGGACTGCTATGTACAACTTGTCTCATAGAGTGTCCTTCGGCTACTGAATGCAACAACAGCTTGGATATGACATAGCATTTCTTAAAATAAATGAGGAAGATGGAAATAGGAAAGTAACTTGCAGGAAAGGATTTTGAGAGTACAGAGAGGAGACGTTCTCAGGAAATGGAATAGTCTAATAAATTATATGAACGTAGATAAAATAATAGAGCTGTAGAGATAAACATTTAAACTACTTATAATTACATTTATACTATTGAATAAAGCCATAAAAAAAAGTTCTATATGGTAACTACAGATTTTCAATTGAACCCTAAGTTTATTTCTTTAATTATTTTTCAAAAAAAAGTTATTATATTTTATAATGAGGTGTAGATAGTTGACCGTAGATTAATGATTGGATTATTTTGTCGGGTTGGGTGGGGGTGGGGTCAGCAAAGAACAACATAAATAAACAAAACCATATTGTTTATATGCTGAAACTCAGGTCGAAACGTCGGCATAAAATAAATAAATATGGTTTTGTTTATTTATGTTGTTCTTTGCTGACCGCACCCCCCGACAAACTTCTCCAATTATTATATTTTATATATATATTTTGAACGCATTGTCTTTAACATAAACTCGAAACATTTTAACTAATGAACCAGTTACTTCACTAGTAGTTGAAAAAAAAATAGCGTAAATCAACTGGATTTTTTTGTTCCCAAAACAATATTCTTTATTTCGCTTGCTTCACTGACTTCGTGAGCCAAAACACGATCTTCCCCCACAGTTCTGGCTAGAGACAGACACACCCAGCTCGTTCAGTTCTTCGAAGCAACGAACAGGCATTACTCTCAGCCTGACATTTCTTTCCAATAAATCTGTCTGATCACTAGACACCACAAGGTGTTCCACATATCTCGTGACTACTTCTCGCATTCCTCGATATTTCAGAAAAATTTGGTAAATAATAATTTACACTGTCAAAAACAAGGACAGAATCCGAAGAATCGTCGAAACACGTTTTATACCTACAAAAATTAATAGCGTAGCAGTAACGAATGTAAAGTAAGGTAACTAAATCTTTACATTTAACCTTCATTTTTTTTTTTTTTTACCTAAGCAATGACAGAGTTAATTTCTACACAAATTCAAAGAAAAGAGTGGGGACATAACTATAAATATCAAAAAACATTAATTTAAAAAGTGATAAAAAGCATCTAGGTACAGATTAAGCAGATGTAATAATTTTTTTTTTTTATAATTTATTTATTGATATTTACAACTGTATACATATATACACATCAAGTAAATTTGCTGTAAGTGATATTATAACATGATACATGTGGAGAATCTACCCATTGATAGAACTCCAAAAACATTTCTAAAGGAGAAGATTGGATCTCGAGGCCTTCTTCTTTTCAGACGTCTAGGAGGATTATTAGGTAGTGAAGGAGAAGCCAGGTTAGAAACGAGTTGGTTGGGTGGTTGGGAAGTTTATTATGGAAGGATTGGTATCTGGTTCTGGCCAAATCGGCAACATAGGGGACATTGAAGTCCTGATGGATGATTTGATTTGTGACAAAGTAAGGAGCATTAAGGATTTTACGAAGGATTTTAGACTGTAAGGATTGGACTCGAGAGGAATTAGATGGTTTAGTGGAGCCCTATAGCTCAACTCCGTATATCCAAATAGTATGAGGCCTATTTCATGTAGATCAGTCTTTGGTAATGGATTGGAAGTTTGAACCGTTTGTCTAGTAAGTATTAAATCCAAATATAATAAAATTATAATTGTAACAATTTACTAAAAGTTAAAAGCAATTGTCTGAAATGATGTTCTCTTAAGGAGATCCAATTATTTTTTTTGTTTTGACGTGTTGAAACTGCCATTTTTTATTTCCCCTAACTATAATTGACAGACTCATCAATTTTGACTTGTAATTTAAACGTAATTTTCACCAAAGTAACCTAAAATTGGGGTGTTATTTCACCCCACTCGATTTTTTTTTCACCGGACTCTTGTACTATAAAGCACCTCTTGACGGTCAGTCAAATGACCGTCATTAAGACAAAGTGCAACTGACGTGACTCGCTTGCATCACAAATATTCACTCACTAGTTAATGAGATATCGAGTAACTTGTACATTGTAATTTCAATTCGTAATAAACAGAAGCTTGTTTATTTGTTTTTATTTCGACACTCACAGTACTTCCGCTTCATATTTTAATCGGATTTCAAAATTTTCTCGATAATCCATTAGTAGTGCCCCTACACGAATAATCTGAAAATTTATCTTTCGTTTTAATGTCATATTTACAACTGTATTTACATAAAAATACATCTTGTAATGTGATTACGATAAACATCGTAACAATAAAAACATTTTTACATGGGAGTGAACTTGGCCATCTTCTTTTCAGGTGCCTAGGAGTATTTTCAGGAATGGAAGAGGAAGTGAATTTGGGTGGTTAGAGAGTTTATAGGGAGGATTGGTATCTGATATATCTGCTATGTCGGTTACATATGGAACATTAAGGTCTTCATGGATGATTTTATTTGAGAAAAAGTAAGGAGCGTTCAGGATTTTAGATTGTAAATATTGAATACGAGAGGAATTCGAAGGTTTAGTGCAGCCCCAAAGCTTAACTCCGTATTTCCAGATTGGCCTTATTACAGTCATGTAGATTAGTCTTTTGTAATGGATTGGAAGTTTAGACCGTTTGTCTAGTGAGTGCTGTAATAGTCGGAATCGACAAGCAGATTCCTGTCTTATCAGTCTTATGTGAGGATTCATAGTTAGTCGTTTGTCCAGATGTAGTTCAAGGTTGCAGATCTTTTAGGTTTACTATGAAGGGTAATGGTTATTTGATGAAATTTATTTTCATTCTCAATTTGTTTATCAAATTTACTTTTCTTAGAACTTAAAGGAATAATTGATAAATAACTTTACATACTTAACTTTCTTTGCTAATGAGTTTTTTTTTTAATGAACTATACGTGGGCTAATATAAGTGGGTAATTTAAATAGTTTAACCACCATCGCATAAAAAGAGTCTGGATTCTAGTTACCATAAAGGATTCCATCTACTTATTCATTCCTCTGTAATAAAATCCAACTTGCGCATTAAGAACCGTGAGCTTGCTATCAATCCTTAGGGCTAATCTTTGCTTATTTTCTAAGGACAAACTTTTAAGGAGAGTACTCGACTTTATCTCCTGGAGTAATGAGACCCCCTGGAGAATCCATTAGGCTCTTGAGGTCGTCTGTTTCAGCTTTATTTTTTGCAGGGAGTGAAATCAGCGAGTAAAAAGAAGATCCACTATTAACATAGTCTATGTCATCGGGATGGGCACATGATCTTGGGATCCTTGGGTCGAGGTTCTTCCTCCGTCGTGCCTCAGGGAGCAATCTTTGAGGTTCAACTATCCCAAGGTCTGAGGTGTAAGTAGTTAACGAATTACGATTTCAGGGCTTTGTCATTGCAAAAGGTATTGTTATACCCAAACGATGAGGCTGAATCATCAAACCAATTCGAAATCAATGTATTTTTCTATCGATGTTGTTTATTTCATATTTACTACAAAAATTACATAAACAGCAAAAAGATTAGGGGAAAATCTGAAAGACCACATTATTTTACGTTTTGATACTGTAACTTTAAGAAAGAAAAGTCAAATCGTACTGTCAAGGAAAAAAAAAGTCTGAATGACTAGATTTTTAACAAATTATTTATTGATACTTACAGCTGTAATTTATTTATATAAAAATACATCTAGTAGATTTGATGTAACATCATATTAGTGTGATACAGGTATGTAGATAAACTATCCATAGGTAGCACCCTAATAATATTTCTACATTAGAAGGTCTCGAGGCCATCTTCTTTTCAGGCGCCTGGAGCATTGTCGGGAACGAAAGAAAAATCAAAGTTAGTAACTAGTGGGTTCGGTCGGTTAGGGAGTTTATAATGGAAGGATTCATATCTGGTTCGGGCTAAATCGGTCAGATATGGAGCATTAAGTTTTTATTGATGATTTTATTTAGGACAAAGTAGGGAGCTTTGAGGATTTTACGAAGGATTGGATAGAAAAGGAATTTGAAAGTTTAGTGGAGCTCAAAGCTCAATTCCGTATGCTCAGAAAGACCTTATTGTAGTCCTGTAGATCAGTCTTTTATAATGGATTGGAAATTTAGACTATTTGTCTAGTGAGTGTTGTAATAGTCGGAATCTTCGTTCAGCTTCTTTTTAATTTTTGAAGATTCCAAGTTAGTCGTTTGGCATTGCTTTTAAATTGAAAATAACAGCTCTTCATGGAAAGGGAGGGGTAGCAATACGATTACGTAGACTGCAGAGGAAATGGCTAATACCAGAAGATAATGTAAATATCGAAATGTATATTATATCGATGATATTCAAGTATATAGATATTTTGGATTCATTGAATCTCAATATATTTTCTTTTCAAAGTAATGTACACTGTAGATATTAATTGATATTAATTTCAACAAAATATATTATCAACATTTTCATAGGAATTAGATTACCTTATATCTCAACTATAAAAATTTCCTTTTTTGTTTTCACGGTGATAACTAGGGATAGGATTTTTATGTGCTAAAAAATCCGAAATATGTACATAAATATGTGCTAATAAATTATCAAATATTTAAAAAATATGTAAATAATATGTATTTATAAATTTTGTATTATTCAATAATATAAATTACTAATTAATTAGTAATTCTATAACTTAAAAAAAGTTACATAAATATGTATTT
>NW_027107648.1:1566648-1574210 GCF_000696795.3 Halyomorpha halys | reverse complement strand
CGATTTCGATTGCTACAACGCCTTCTTGACAAACGCTCTAAACTCCCTTTCACATCCAATCTTTACAATCCAAAATCCTGGATGCTCCTTATTACTAGATCAGTCTTTTGTAATGAGTTGGAAGTGTAGACCGTTTGTCTAGTAAGTGCTGTAATAGTCGGAATCTGCTAATTAGTCATTGTAATTAAACTAATTGATTAATAATTACTCAGAATGAATTATGAACAAATTATAAATGGAAATAAAGAATAATCCTTATTAAAAAGAAAAAGATGCTTCAATTATTCAGCAGGGTCGATTACAAAATTATTGCAGATTAAATACATTTTTAAATTTTCAAATAAAAATCTTCGTCGGTTTGACCGCAGAATGGACTTGTACCGGCTAGTAGATCTTTCAACATCTAAACAATACAATTTAACTCGAAAAGGTCTAAATGCTGACTGGGAAGTGAAACAAGATTAAGAGATGAGAAAGGACCATAGGAAGGGGAGAAACAGAGAAATGGATTGAGGAGTAAACAAACAAATTATAAGAAAATGCCACAGGAATAAGACACTTGCTCTTTTTAGTTGATTCTGAGAAATTCCCGATGTAAATCTGTGTGAAAATTTATTATTGCCACTGATTTTAATTTGTGTTCAAAGATGAATATTTATGAAAAATGATAAATTTCACCTTTAAGTTTCTTGCGTTCTCTTGAATTTTACGTAGTTGCTGCGAAAAATGTATTTATAATTGAACAACTAATTTAAGGAAATATGTGATTCAGGACAAAATATCTAAAAATATGTTTAAAATAACAAATATTTCAGAAAATATGTGATTTAAAACAAAATATGTAAAAAAGGCCAAATATTGAAAAATGTGTGAAGTAAAAATGGCTCTTTTGGCCAGAAATGTCTTGAAACATCTTTAGTTAGTAAGGAAGCAAAGATATCATGGTCAGGTAAAAATATGTGAAAACATAAAAATCCTATCCTTAGTGATAACTATAACTTGCCTATAGTTCGGGAAGTTAAAAATATACTTTACAGATGTGTGTTTTTATTTGAAAACTTTTTTTTTTAATCGCCAGCTCGGATTGCTGAATGTTCGGAGTATATTAGAAAATTATTTATGTAAATTATGAAGCAATTTCATATAAAGCTTTAACATAGTTACGGAACACCCAGTTACGTGGAAAGGTTCCAGAATTGAACTCAGGACACGATCAGGACTCTAAGCGAGCTCAGCTGAGGCTCATTACCGAGGTCTAGAAGGAGAGTTATTAGAGTTCGGTAAGGTGCACATGGCCTTAAGATAAGACAAGTTGCCAATGTGGGTTAGAGTACCAGGACAGTGCCTCCAGCACAGCGGCCGCTGGAACAAATGTCAGGGGTCAGCTAGAAAGGCTGGTCAGTTGTGGAGCGCTCTTACGCAACTGCAACGACTGCACCGACCTGCAACGCTGAAATGCAGTTATTGCTGCAAAGAGGGCGAGTCCTATTCTATTGTCAGCTCTATGTCAAAGTCTGCAACAGAATGGGAAACAGGTCTTTCTTTAGGAAACTATACATCTCTGGCACAACTAGCTATTGCAATTTTTACTTCTCGAAAAAGCTAACAAAACTACTCAATGGAATTCAATAAATGACCCTAATTGAGGTTGAGTTCATACTGACTTGTTGTCCTTTAATGAGAGGTTTTTTTTTTTTTTTTATTTCACTTGCATATATATAGAATATACAGTAACGGGAAGTATCGCGATCGTGTAAAGTTTAAAACTTGAGTTTTTGACGTAAATAGACATTTTGAGTCCAAATAACCAAGTATCGCATTTTACACCACACCTCAATAGCTTGGGACTAAGCCAAGATATCTCAAAAACCATTGGAGACGATGATAAGGCAATAGAGTTGGTGTTTCGGTTTTTGAAATCAAAAAATTTACTGACAAAATATAACTTGATCGGAAGAAAAAAAAATAAATAAAAAATAATAAATAAAACAATCAAATCAAGAAATAAATAAAATTTAACGAATATTAGCAAAATTAAATAAAATATACATGGCGTTGATGACCAATGAAGTTTGGCGCCACTAAACAACCAAACAAACCAAGTCTCGCAAAATGGTATTTGTGCCTGAACATACTAGTTCAAAACCTTGGTCGTGTCCTCAGAAAAATAGTCTGAAAGGTTTAAATGACAGATTTTTAAAAAGTTTTCTCTAAGCTGCCTACCTTTAAATTTGTTTATTTGAAATAATTAACCATTTCACATTACTCATTGGTAATAAGGAAATAGATAAATATAAACAACGCTAGAAAGGCTTGATAATTAAATTAAAAAGATAAAAGGAAAAATATTCCCTAGTTGAAAACATATTTCCAGAAATATAAATAGTGATAAAAACGTATTATATATCGTTGGAAAACAAAAGAATTTAGAAAAAAACAAATTTACGGTTAGAAACTAGTGAGTTTGAATTGTTCGAGTTTATAATGGATTGGATTCGCATATGATTCGGGCTGGATTGGTTACATATAAAACATTAAGCTATTTATTGATGATTTTATTTATATAAAAAAAAGAGCATTGAGGATTTTACAAAGAACTTTGGATAGAAAGGACAGGATATGAGAAGAATTCGAAGGTTCAGTGGAGCCCTAAAGATTAACTCCGTATAGGCCTTATTACAGTCATGTAGATCAGTCTTTTGTAATGGATTGCAAATTTAGAATATTCCACTAGTAAGTGCTGTAATGTTCGGAATCGTCGTACAGTTCCTTTTCAGTCTGTGATGATTCCAAGTCCAGATGTGGTGCAAGGTAGCGGATCTGTTCTACAGGGGTAAGAGCGACATTATTAAAGGATACAGTAGGGCAGTCAGTAGGCTTATGACGAAGGGCAAAGGCTAACCAAAATAAATCTAATCTCAACTGTTTCTACATTCTTTATCAGGACGGTACATCAACTAAAAAAAAGAAAGAATTACAACAGTCTCAGAATTATAGAGATATAAAAGAAAAAAAAATAGCATGGTGAAATAAAAACCAAGTATCATCGTCGAGATACGATTAAACCTAATTTGTCTCCAACTTTGTGCCTCGCCGCTAAATAAGATCCTTGACATTAAAGATGATCGGGGGGATGACAAGGACGAATGGAAATTTATCAATTGTGGACATCTCAACCTGATCCTCTTCCTTGCGAAATATTTAAGGATCGACTTCGACCAGGAAGTGTTTTCAGAACCGACCGCGCATCGCCTATCTGCTAAATGTAAACACATTCCTTTAAGTATAGGAGCACAAGAGGAGAATAAAGTCAGTTATTTTACCCAAATTTTTTATTTCGTCAATAACAATACCTTGTATAATTACTAGTCGAAAATTATGAGTCTGCCATCTATAGTTAGGGAGAATAACAAACGACGGCGGTTTCGAAACATCATTTTTCATTGAAACTCCGTGCAAAACTAGAAAACCTATTTTGCAAAAAACAAATCAAAAATTTGTTGATATTTACAACTGTACAAAAAAATACAACCAGTAAATTTGATCATAATGACATAATGATATGATACAGGATGTAGAGAAACTACCCAGCAGTAGAACTCTAAAAACAGTTTACAATATAGGGTCACGAGGCCATCTTCTTTTCAGGCGCCTTGGAGGATTGCCAGGAATGGAAGAGGAAGCAAGGTTAGAAACGAGTGGGTTTGGGTGGTTAGGGAGTTTATTATGGAAGGAATAATATCGGGTTCGGGCTAGATCGGTTACATAAGGAACATTTAGGTCTTTATGGATGGTTTTATTAGTAACAAAATAAGGAGCATTGAGGATTTTACGCAGGATTTTGGATTGTAAAGATTGGATACGAGAGGAATTCGAAGGTTTAGTGGAGCCCCAAAGCTCAACCCCATATGTCCAGATGGGCCTTATTGTTGTCATGTAGATCAGTCTTTTGTAATGAGTTGGAAGTGTAGACCGTTTGTCTAGTAAGTGCTGTAATAGTCGGAATCTGCGTGCAGTTTCCTTTCTTTTCAGTCTTGTGTGAGGATTCCAGGTTAGTCGTTAGTCAAGATGTAGTCCAAGAAAACGAATCTGTTCTACAGCGGTAAGAGCCACATTATTAAAGTATACTGTAGGGCAGTCGGCAGGTTTACGGCGAAGAGTAAATGTGATTTGTTGGGATTTATCTTTATCCTCCAATTTCGACACCATTCTTCGAGGATTGTGATATGGGACTGGAGAGAATGCTATTTAAGATAGAGAAATTTTTACAAAATATGAGCCCTGACAGAGCTCTTTACGTTCAATAGTTCCCACATTTTTTTTTTTAAAGCAACTCCTCATAAAAAATGTTCTGAAAAATCAGTAGTTAGTAAATTTACTGTTGGGAAACTACATCCCAGGAACTATTAGACGTACAGATGTCTTATTAATTAAAGCTAGTTTAATGTACTATAAAGTAGTTTACAACTTTTATCTTTGTAAGAGTAGTATATATTTGACAAAATAAATTCATAAAATGTACAATTTCTAGTTCTTCGGATAAAATGAAAAGTTTGGATTTTGAAATCAAGTGTAATTTTTTTTTTTACTTTAAATATCGTAAGTTTCAACTATACTATGTTTTTGGTTGTTTAATTGGAATTTTTGAAAGTGTAATTGTGCTTTTAAAGGTATTTGGATAGGTTCCCATGGAAACGGGTTCACTTTTTTTTTTTTAAATAATTATAAAACCAAACATCTACCGGAATATTTGAATAAATAAACAACTATATATCAACATTTGGTTAAATTATTTAGATAAATATCGTAAAAACTACTGTGCCTACGCAGATAAACGTTATAAACTACTTTATAGAACATTAAAATAGCTATAATTTGGGTACTAACATCTGTAAATCTCATTCAGAGATTTCTCACTATTAATAAAAACTACAAATTTTTCAGTATATAGTTGATAAAATGTTGCTTTAAAAAAAAAAAAAAAATCTGCTGAACACAAACTCTGTTAGGGCTCATATTTAGCAAATTTACTCTACTTTAAATGACGTTCTGTTAGGTTTTTTAGAGCTGTAGGTAGTTTCAAAAATATGAAGCTACAAATGAAGAATTTTTTTTTTTAAACAGCCCCCATTTTATATTTCCATATCTATACTTGGCAAAATAATCAATTTTGAATAGTTATTATACGTAGTTTTCATTAATATAATAAAATATTGGGGTGAAATGCTAACATTTTTTTAACCAAGCTCTTCTACTAATATTATAACGTTTATGTTTTTTTTTAGAAGTTAATATTTAAATAAATGATAATAGTTATACAGCTTAAAATTTCAGTCTCGATATTTGGAATCCTCTAAGACGGATGACAAATGAGAATTATTATTTTTCAAGACTATTTTCAAAGTTCATCAGTTTGGTAATGCAGTTCAGAGTATATTTCCCCCGTTCTTAATAAGTTGAGTCAGAATAAGTTCATATAAAGAGCAAGTGCAAAAATAGGGACTTATATATTTATAATATCGTGCTATACCGTCAGTCAGTTTTTATAAAATATTTATTTTTATTTTTAAAAATCAATGTATTTTAATATTGACTAGTCCTTCCCTCTTTCTATTGCTCAAATTAATAAAACAGTAAAATATATTTTACTTCATAAGAAGAAGATAAATTAGAAACTATTTTTAATTATTAATCTTCATCAAAAAGATTGATATGACTAAAGATCGACCGAGACAATAAAAGTTGTAGGTAGTTTCAAAAATATGAAGCTACAAATGAAAAATTATTTTTTTTTTTTTAAACAGCCCCCATTTTATATTTCCCTATCTATACTTGGTAAAATCACCAATTTTATTAGTTATTATACGTAGTTTTCATTAATGTAATAAAATATTGGGTGAAAAGCCTGATTTTGTTCACCAAGCTCTTCTACTATTATCAACAAGATTGTTTTTTAGATGTAGATAATTATATAAATAATAACAGTTATACAGCTTAAAATTTCAGTCTCCGTATTTGGAATCCTCTAAGACGGAAGAACAATTAGAATTATTATTTTACAAGACGATTTTCAAATCTATCTGGCCCATGCATAAAATCCACCTCATATATTATCATACATTTGCAAATAATTTACAATAAAATAACAGCTAACAGATAAAAGCATCCGTATCCATGGATACGGCCCTTATTCATGAATGAACCATTGATAAACAAATATGGTATCCATGGCAATATTAGCTATTAGTTAGAACTATAGCTAATTTTACCCCAACAGTGCTAATTAGCAACAACTAAACGGTGCATTCTAGCGAAGAAAGTATGTTAGAAAAACTAAACAGCACTGAATTTTTAATGAGTACCATTAAATTATTACACAATTGTTTATTATTCGAATTATTTATTCCATTATGTAAATAAATGACAAATAAAAAAATAACTGGCGTGTCCACTCACACGAATTTCCTGATCGCTTAGGGTTCAATGTCTGTATATATGCTAATATTTGGCCAAAAGAGATCTTGGTTAACAATTTAATTATCTTGAATTTTATTATTTATTCAAATATTCCAGAAGATGTATGGATTTCAAGTTATTTAAAAAAAAAAGTGAACCGGTTTCCATGGGAACCTCTCCAAATACCTTTAAAAGCACAATTACACTTTCCAAAATTCCACAATCAAAAATTCCAACTAAACACCCGAAAACATATAGCATAGTTGAAATTTACGATATTTAAAGTTAAAAAAAATTTATACTTTATTTCAAAATTCAAACTTTTCTCTGCAGAATAAGAGTTACAAATCAACATTTACAATAAAAATTTAAATTATCTACATGAAGAGACTTACATGGAATCCACATACAAGACTGAAACGACAAGAAACTGCTCGCCGATTTCGATTGCTACAACGCCTTCTTGACAAACGCTCTAAACTCCCTTTCACATCCAATCTTTACAATCCAAAATCCTGGATGCTCCTTATTACGTTACAAATAAACTCATTCACAAAGACCTTAACATCCCATTCGTTGCAGATTTGGCCCAAAACAGATATGCGTCTTTTCATTTCAAACTCCTTACCCATCCTAACCCATTAGTTCTTAATGTCTCATCCTTAACAATCCCTGATAATCATCCGAGGCGTCTAAAAAGAAAATGGCCACAGGACCTTCTAATTTAAATTAATGCTTGAAGTACGGTGTGGTTCCTTCCAAAGATTTTCAGGTGTAAATAAAACATTCCACAGCTTTACTTATTGTATTTATTTTATAACAAATATTTATTGTATTTATTTAATTTACTTATTGTAAATTACATTAAATAAATTTTTAAAAGATTATCTACATGAGATACTCTTATAATAATTTATAATCGTAACTTTCTAAAAATGGATTGTTGATAGAAAATTCCGCAAATATTATAAAGATAATTATTTTATAATAAGGTGTATATAGTTGACCGTAGATTACTGATTGGGGTAGATGGTCGGGGGGTGCAGTCAGCAAAGAAACAATATAAATAAACAAAAATATATATCCGTATAATAAAAATAAAAATA
>NW_027107648.1:1561438-1565870 GCF_000696795.3 Halyomorpha halys | reverse complement strand
TTTTTATTTATATAATTTTTTTTTCTCTCTAAATGATGGTTGTTGTCTTTTTGTTGTGCAGCCCTGATGAAGACCTATAAATCAGGTCGAAACGTCGGCATAAATAAATATTTTTTGTTTATTTATGTTGTTTCATTGCTGACCGCACCCCCTGACCATCTTCTCCTATTAATAATTATTTTATTTACTTTTTAACTATTAATTATTTTAAAAAATTTCCACTATTTAATCTTATTTGTTCTCTTAATTATTAAGAGTTATATTAATTTGTATATATTATTTGCAAACATTAATGACTATATGCCAATGGGACACTATACATCGACTTCAATCCATACAGTTCAGTCAACCTCCATCATTTCATTTGGAATAACCATCAATGGCCACACAAAAATATTTGGAACATTTTGCCAACACGCTTTTTACCAAACATGGATATCTCCGTATTCGACACATTTCGCCGAGACCTGTGTCCTTTGTCATAATATATTCTTATAAATATTTCGAAAGTCGTAAATTTCGCGAATTTCGTCACGTGATGCGATCACCGAACAGATCATCGGCCATTCTCGCAGTGAGATCTGGTGACCTTTGGGCAGCCAACGATGACAACAGAAGATATTGCACCTGATAGATAAATTAAAGACCGCCATTAGAAATATTATTGAGTCGATATGACACGGGTTGTCGTAATGCCTAACTCTTTGGAAACTGTATTCATGAAACGGGCCATCGACCTGTATTAATTCGTAATACAGAAATCGATGGCCTATTTTAGAGGTATCGATTTATATTTTATAAAGCTTAACTGTCAACACAAGAGAGACATTTTACGCAATGGAGGAATACATTACGCGTATTATAAAAAACACATAATCATTATAAATAGCAATACATTTTTTTCTTGACTCCTAATGATATATATTTTGTGGATCTTGAGGATTACTTAATTAGACAACTTGAATTATTTTTTGACATAAATTCAAATTTGAAATATCTACAACTATAAATGATTATCATAGAAAGTATAAGAAACGGGATATGAACAGAAAATCCGATGATAAAAATTTAAATTCATGTTACTCCGACCTAAAAAAAAAAACACATAAAACATAATTAACACTAAAAATGAATGGATAAAATACAAAACAGAAATAAAAAACTCACTACCTACTAGAAAGAACGGAAAACAAACCCAAATTTACCCCTATTTAGTTCATTCACAAACCTGGAGTTGTATCATAGCAATATAGAAAACACTGTAGACAATTGTAAATAATGTTTTTATCATCTACATGAGATGCTTCCAATGTAGATAATAAAATGACATGAGTGATAAAACATAAATAAAATAAAAATAAAATACACAATTCATAGACATCTTTGGAGATTAAAAATAAGGATAAAAATTAGTTTCTAAATTAGATTGAAAAAGATAATACTAAAATTAAATTTGTAAAATAAATAATAAATAAGAATAAAACAACATATTTGATTCAATATTTTTTTAAAACTCTTCCTTAAATCTATTAAGTACGCTCAACTATTAATCTTCCATCTAATTTTTTTTGATATATTTTTGTTTGTTCGAAAAGATTACACATACTTGTTTTCTTCAAAACCCACACAAAAAAAACAACAAAACAGTTTATTATTACGATATGGTTTATTATTTACAAAAAGTTATTCATCCGCAAGAATAAAAATAAAATGGAGATAGAAAGAGATTTTTTATTATGAATAATTTTATTGATATTGTTTCTTTTTCTAGAAGAGTAGGGCGTCTCAGTGGTAAAGCTCTGATAGTGGCACTATTCTCAAGGATCTGGGTCCAAATCCGTCTGTGACAAATAATTATTTATTCTGATATTGTAGCCGTGAGTCAAACCTGTGGGTTCTATGTTTTAATAGTAATTTAGTAACTTTCTCAATTTGTAAATTCAGTGTAAATGACCCTAGTAGGGGAAATACTTAAAATAAAATAAATAAATAAACGATTGTATTTATCTATCACATAGAAGCCTAGAAGTCCAAAATCGAATCCTGGATGAACAAAAATATCATTTTGTACTCAAGAAGGATAAAATTCCTTCACGAGAAGCTGAGCGAGCTACCATAAACTGTTGTTTATTTGTTTGGAAAGCTCCTGACCCCGAACTGAAAGAAGATCCCTGCGTTTACATCTTTTGCAATTCCACTGTCAGCAAGAACCTCCAGAGGTCTGTAATTTACAAGAATCTTCTTTAGGCAGAAAGATCGTGAGCGGTCCAAGATGGCGTAAAGCCCGAATAATTCAACGCTAAATGAGGCAAGTTTGTGGTAATCGCTCATTGGAGTGCATATGTATTCCAACGGGGTCGAGAACATTTTTTTTCCCTTTTAAAGGGTTGATCTATAAAGGAGAATAAGCCCAAAAAACATCTAAGCGGCCAAACAAATACGGATAGCGAATGTCCCCGGAATTTTATAATATAACAAAATATTGATATTTTGGGGAAAAAAAACCAAAGAAATTAATATAAAATAAACTAAAAACGACTCAGTAAACGGTTATACCCTTTTTACTCTTCCCACAACTAAAACTAACGCAAAATTCCGTGGACTTAAATAACCTATTGAAGATTTTAAACTATGGTTGGGTTTCCAAGCTAACAGGTTCGTTTTATTTATTTTACCACCCCTTCTTTTCTCAGTTTTCCTTACCCACGTTATTAGTTATGTTTACCATATATTATTATTGTTGTTGACTTAGACATTGAACACTTAGTCATTGCTGTAACGGCTTTTTTAATTCTAAGTTTGACCACTATTTGCGCTGCCACCATTAGGTGCTCGACCTTCCAGCGAACAGGTTTGTTTTTATTCTTCTTTTTTCTTTCCCCTTTCTTTATTTTACTCTTTCCCCTTATTTTCTCCACTTTTATCCATTTTCCTTGTCCGCGTTACAAATTGTGTACACTATACTTATAATTTGCCTCTTTATCATCTATTATTGTTAGATATATTTTCTTCCTCTCAATTTTCATTTTCTTTCCATATTTAAATTTTAAATTAATAATAACTAATATGTTCATACTTCTTTGCATTATATAACTTTATTTTTATTTCATTTCCTTAAGTAAGTTATTGTACCCGCTTTTTCAATTACCTATGTATACATTTTATTTCCTGCTTCTCTCATCACTTCATTTTATTAATTCTATTTTGTAAAATTATTCATTGTATGTGTAAAATTATTCTGTTTATACTTTCTTTTTATATTTTTTATTTCTCTATACTTACTGTGGTTGTTATCATGTTTTGTTTTTAGCCCTGAATAAGGCTAGAAACTCTAGCCGAAACGTCGGCACATTAAAATAAGTTAATCATAATTATTTGTGTTTTTCATTGACCGCACCCCCAACCATCTTCTCCTCATTTATCATCCACGGTCAACTATCTCTCATAATTATTATTCTTGTTTTTTAAAAATAATTTTTTTTTTCTTCTATTCATCTCTTTTGTTAAAATTTACTTGAATTTTGCTTTTTTTATAAATTATTATGTTAACATATTTTTATATTTTCTTTCTCTCAATTTTCTTTTTCTTTCCACATTTGAATTTTTAAATTATTAATAACTAACATATCTATACTTCTTTGCATTATATAAGTTCATGTTGATTTTATTTCCTTAATTATGTTATTTTACCTACTTTTTCAATTATCTATTTATATATTTTATTTTCCAATTCTCTCATCACTTCATTTTATTAATTCCATTCTGTAAAATTATTCACTTTATGTCATTCTGTCTACTCTGTTCTTAGCCTTGATGAAGGGCCCACCCACTAGCCGAAACATTGGCACAATTAAATAAGCTACACCAAACTTATTTGTGTTTCATTTGACCGCACCCCCAACCATCATCTCCTAGTACTTACAACCAAATAATAAAATTGTGTTTTCTGGTTCGGTCACAATAAAACAAAAAATAGTTAATAACTATTTATTTTCCGACGTTTCGCCCCACTTTATAGAGCTTCGTCAGGGCTAAAAAGATACAAAAACAACTAAAAATATTTTGAAGAAATACAAAAGGTAAATTAAGGTAGGGTTAATATTATGTAGATATAAGTGTACAATGTGTTGGGGGACACATTATTTCTGAATTAAATAAACTTAATCTAATACTACGTTATCATATGTAGTGTGTTGCCAACGCACTGGAGGGGACAGGTGTTCTTTTCCTAAGAAAGGGAAGTCGGAAATCATTCTGGATCCCACCCTGAGATATGAAACTAACGACCTTGACCAGGCAAATAAGGTAGATAGGGAAAAGAAGGAAAGCTACGATAAATCTATCCCTTTCCTTAAGGAGAAGTTGCGTGAGGGCTTCGGAGAACGAGACTTCAACGTGAGAGGCCTCTGGTTCGGAGCCCGTGGAACGATTC
>NW_027107648.1:1545975-1560588 GCF_000696795.3 Halyomorpha halys | reverse complement strand
ATGCAAAATTAAATATAACAGGTAACCTTAAAATACCAAAGGTAGTAAAAGGTAAGACACAACACGAATTACTTTTCTTTCTTGCACAGTAATGCACTACTAATTCACATTTTATTTCTGTTTTTAGAGGGTTCGGAAAAAAAAAAAAAAAAAAAAAAAATCTTGAATAGCAGATTTGTGCCGTATTGTAGAGAGTTGAAAAATTTGATTTCGTCGCTTGATGAACTTCGGCACAGTGGGCTAGTCGAATAGTTGATGCAGTTCCGGAGGTTTCTTTTTTATCCATGATGTGCTCACGATTTTCCTCAAGATCGAATCTTGAAAAGCTAGAAGTAGTCGCTGGATGCCATCCGGTATGTGGGCAAACAATGGTGCCGTTTTTCAATTTCAGGCGCTTTTTAATTATTGCTCTGTCTTAAAGTTCCCTCTTCCCGTTTTAAGCTAATATTTCAAAAGTCATATAGGGCCGTCACTCTCCGAGGGTCTTAGCGGGGCGGGTCCGGCGGGAAAGGATTGCCTTTTCTTTAGTGTTATGATCTCCTCTTGTGAGATTGTGACATGTCGTACATCGACCAACCTACTCGCTATAATTGTCTGTTTGAAAAGTCAGATAAGTAAGGCTGCCATGGAGAGCGGAAGTGGAGGGTTTGATGCCGTTTTTCAATTTCAGGCGCTTTTTAAATATTGCTCTCTCCTTCCCGTTTTAAGCTAATATTTCAAAAGTGATATAGGGCCGTCGCTCTCCTTTTTTTTAGGGTTGTGATCTCCTCCATATAGATCCATAAATCAGAGCCGGCCTCAGAAAAAATAAAATCATTTAGTTTTAGTTGTTTTTTTTTCTAAAAACCGACCCCTACGGTTCAGCAACTTGTACTAGCCAATCAAAACAACCCACACACTTGTGCAAGCGCATATTTTCCATAATTTAGCAAATGTGCAAGAGCACCTTAAGGCGAATAAATTTTATTAACATTGAGATTTATCTGAAGGGGCGGACAAACGGTGCAGAGGACTTGCAGAGCGGACATTGCACAAGAAGGACCTTTCCCTACATACATACAGGGGTAGCCGTGTGAGGAAAGATCTTGCGCAATCCAGGACTGGATTCCAGCCCCTTTTGGTCCAGTCTATATCTTGAGCTCGATATCTTCAATTATCTTGAAGTGGTTTCTTCACCGCTGTGCATTCAGCTCTCTGAATATTACGGCCAATGGTCGCTCTTGTTTTATGTATGTCCAGGCCGAGGAGGCAAGTGGGATAATTGGCATCAGCTAAACGATTTATGGAGTCACGATAAAAAAAAAAAAAAAAAAAAATTGGCGGTGTCTTAAGAATCGCAATACGACGGCTTCATATATAGTTGAAAGTTGACAATCAGTCATATATAGGTGAAACGTTAAAAAAAAAAAAATTAATATATTAAAGTGCGTTACTATAATAAAAACAACGACAACGTGGTTGTTGTTGTTGTCTGGTGCTTTAGGGCGTAAAAGCCTGAGGTCATCAACGCCCATGTTTCGCGCTTTGTAATTCTGTTTCATTTATAGAAGAGAAATGCTTTACTCATCCATGCTGCCCAAATACATCAAGGGTTGCTACATTACACAGCATACTGATCAATCCGTGACTGGACAAATATAAGTTACATATTTTTACATGATATAATATGATAGATAGATAACATTTTTTTTTCTTCCACAGTTTTCCTTTACAATTAATATCAGTCTACAAACTAACTACAAGTTTTTCAATTTATTCCTTTTTTTCTTTCCCTTCTATTTCACAACCCCTATTTCATTTGATCATCAAATCCCCCTATATAACAAATATTAAAATATTTAAAATAATAAAAAATAATAACTAAAACAACAAACAAGATATGCGGTGCATGCATGCCATCCCACTTCTGGATAAACTCCCATACTCATTAATTTCCATGCATGCGGTGGTGTATGATTCCCAGGGAGTCATGTATTATATTTTCTGTCAACCTAGCCACGTCCTGGACATCGACCCCAAGCTCCTTCATGAAGCTCCTAGTTGTGCTGGGAATCGTTCCACGGGCTCCGAACCAGAGGGATATAATTCTATTTCACTTTATTTTTATTATTAAATAATTTCGAAAAAAAAATTTAAATAATTACTTCTTTTGGTATTTTTTATTACGTATAACATTTTCTGGTTTAAATCTTATTCAAAAGGCCATTCCTTTTACAGAAAACTAAGACCATTTCCACGTTCTTCTGGTCATCATTCAGAGCATCCGATAAACTCGGTCCTACTCCCAATCTACTCAAGTTCGCAGAATAAAAATGACATTTCTCAAATATGTGGCTGATCGATACGACAGCGTGGTTTCACGAGATACGTATCCTCTATACGCATGCTTTCTTCAAAACCTACACAGTAAATTCTTACGATACTGAGTATTATTTACAAAAAGCTATGTACCTGCAAAAAAAAATTATCATCTCCTTAAAAACAAGGTATTTTTTATTATGATCAACTTTAATATTTTTGTATATATGTTTGGTGGGATTAATTTTTAAACTACTAATTATCAATCTACCAGTGATGCGGCGAGAGGGATGTGCAAGGATCTTTTGAGCTCTGCTCTACCCCTCACACGTGGGGGGTAGAGTGGGCTCCGGGATCCTCAGGTCAAATGTGTAAATATTGTATATTAGAGTGTAAATGTGACCAGAGACTATATTATTTTATTTTTCATACACATAGTTTGATTATTTTCATTTTGTTTATTCTTCTGTTTTTATATATTTTAACTTTTTTTGTTTTGTTTTTTTCATTCATTTATTTATTTTATTTCATTTTAGGGTGTATGGGATCATTCATCACTATTACCAATCGCCCACAACTGTGTGGGAGATTGTAATATCTATCAATAACTACAAAAAAATATATAAAATATAAAAAATATCAATCAGAATGTTTCAGGAAAAATATTCACATGACCTTATTATCACAAAGTGTGAATAGAACCTTTGTAAACTAAGATGAACTGTATGTATGAGTGATAAAACTTGAATAAAAGAAAAAAAAATTGGAGATTAAAAATAAGGATAAAAATTAGTTTCTAAATTAGTTTGAAAAAGATAATACAAAAATTTATTTTGTAAAATAAATAATCAATAAGAATAAAACAACATATTTGATTAAATATTTTTTTAAAAGTAACTCTTCCTTAATTCTATTACGTACACTCAACTATCTATCTTCCATCTATTTTATTTTTTTTTTAAATATTTTTTTGTTTGTTCAAAAATATTACACCTACTTTCTTTCTTCAAAACCCACAAAAAAAAACAGTAAATTCTTACAATGTGGTTTATTATTCACAAAAATTTATTCGTCCGCAAACAGAAAAAAAAATGGAGAGCGAGAAAGATTTTTTATTATGAATAACTTTATTCAAGGGCGCCTCAGTGGTAAAGCACTGATAGTAGTACTATTCCCAGGACCCGGGTCCAAATCCGTCTGTGGCAAATAATTATTTATTCTGATATTGTAGCCGTGAGTCAAACCTGTGGGTTCGAGAGCCTTTCGGTGTCTACCCAGCCTCATAAAGTGAGTAACCTTAGTTGGGGAAAATCTGGCGGTCGAGTGTAATTCTGAACAAATCACCTCCTTTTACGACCGTTCTACTAATCTATAGTCACATTTATACTGTTATATAAATATTTACACAATCGACCTGAGGATCCCTGAGCCCACTCTATTCCCCACGTGTGAGAGGCTTTGAGATCTCAGCGCATCCCTCTCGCCGCATCACTGCTCACTACCAGTGGAGGCTGAGCAAGTGCGCTTAAGCCGCAAGCACTCAACTTGAGTAGAGAATCTGACCATTGCTAGAATTCTAATTGTCTATTTTTATTTTACAATAAGTCTCTTGGTCACTGCCGTTTCCATCTTCGAGGTGGATTGTAGGGGTGGGTGAAACTAGATAAGGATTGAACCAAAGGATTAGGATGGTTTATTTGGAATTTTTAATGTGATCCTAAGAATATCTTCCTCAGTCATTTCAATCGATAATTAATAATGAGATATTTGTTATTATTATATTTTTTAATACGCTTTCTTTAATAAAGAAATCATGAGCCCATTAATCTCATTATTTTTTGTAAGAAATAAACATTTATAATTATTATAAAAATTTATTCAAACAGCATTTTTTAAACTCTTTGTATATTCTGGTTGGTTTTTCATATTTTACAAGTGGGGCTAAGTATTGCTTACCAATAAAAGTTTGTGTTTTTTTTTTTAGTATTTTTTTTTTTGCTCGGAGTACACACATATATTTTTTAATACACTGTGTCGATTTTTAATGCCTTTCATTTTGTAATAATAAAATAAAATAATTTATAAATATATAATGACACCGTCTTTCATACCCTAACGAATTTCAGAAAAACTTCCTATAAGTATATATCGTTGTTTCAGTAATATAAATCACTTGTATATTTTTTGAGCTACTAAAGAAGGATATCAGGGAAGCATTACATTCTCACCCACAGTCAAACCAGACAAGTTGGGAAAGAGTGAATGTATTCTACGTGAAGGAATCCAGCTAAAGCCTTTCGCATTTGTTTTATGGCTATTCGTATTGATTTCGATTTAATATTCGTTGAAAGTTCCTGTCCAAAGATATAAAACTTGTAATACATAAAATAAAATAATTATTAACTGCATGATATTTGACACATTACTTACAAATGCAATTAACTGTATTCAGGCTGATTATATACTTTTCTCACATACCTGAAACAGAAAAAAAACATATGTAATGAAAATTCTTACTTGGAGCAGATTTGTTTATTAATTATTAAAAAAAAACATAAATTCAGTTCTTTATTATCTTTACACTCCTACGTTTCAGCCATTCCAAGGATCGTATTTACACTATCACAGACTATTATCTATTCTATTTTTAGACTATCTATTATCTTCACAATTACACTTATTACAATTTCTATTTCACCTAATAAGAATTTATACAAATTAGGTGATGTTCACGTATCTAATTTAAAAATATAAACTATTTTACGCATCTAAAAACCAACATAAATCTGATTTTGATAATGCAATAATTTTTGCATAAAGAAAATAATAGGTTCAAAAGAAAAATACTTGAGTCCATTTATATATCAGAAAATATTCATTATAGAGTAAATTTTTTAAAATATTTATTTATTGCTATTTACAACTGTACATTATAATACATTTAGTAAATTTGATTAGTTAAATTGGAGTGTTACAGGCGTGTAGAGAAACTACCCATTGGTAGGACTCTAATGACATTTTACATTAGCTGGTCTCGTGGCCATCTTCTTTTCAGAAGCCTCGGAGGATTGTCAGGAATGGAAGAGGATGCAAGATAAGAAACTAGGTGGTTTGAGTGGTTAGATAGTTTATAATGGAAGGAGTGATATCTGGTTCGGGCTAGATCGGTTACATAGGTAACATTAAGGTCTTTATGTATGATTTTATTTGTGACAAAGTAAGGAGCATTGAGGATTTTACGACGGATTTTGGATTGTAAGGATTGAATACGAGAGGAATTCGAATGTTTAGTGGAACCCCAAAGCTCAACTCCATATTTCCAGATTGGCCTTATTACAGTCATGTAGATCAGTCTTTTGTAATGTGTTGGAAATTTATACCGTTTGTCTAGTAACTGCTGTAATAGTCGAAATCGACGTGCTGTTTCCTGTCTTTTCAGTCTTGTGTGAGGATTCCAGGTTAATCGCTTGTCCAAATGTAGTCCAAGGTAGCGGATCTGTTCGACAGGGGTAAGAGTAACATCAGTAAATGAAACTGTAGGGCAGTCAGTAGGTTTACGACGAAGGGTAAAGGTGATTTGATGGGATTTGTTGGAATTTATCTTAATCCTCCAATTACGACACCATTCTTCGAAGGCTGTGATATAGAGTAAATTTTAAAACAGACACAAGAAATTCGAACCTAAACAATGCGAAATGTTAATAAAAATTAACAAATGTTATTGTATTATTTTTACATAAATTTATTTTTTTTTTCAGCTGCTGAAAGATATAAGTCCTAAAAATTAGGAATTATGTTAATTTTCTTTATCCTTCTGTTTGTATATATTTAGAAAGAGATCTTATTTATTTTTTATGTAATTTATTTATTTTTTATTCTTATGTTATTTTATTTCAGTAAGAATGTTAATAGTTATCACTGTTACTTATTGCTCTACAATGTTGTGGCAGATAGTAATATTTATCAATAAATAAAAAAGTAATTATAAATTAAAAATAAATTTCTCATCCAGTATATATCTTCTTTTTTTTTATTATTTTTTACAGAGCTTACACTTAGTAAAAATACTTTATATAATAAACTATGAATTTCAAAAGTTAATCTATTGAAAAACATTTTTTTTTTTCAATTTTCGTTTCCTGGACTTAACCGTATTGCCTTCTGAACGAATCAATTAGCCCCCAAAATTTTTTTCAACTAAAATATATTAAAAGAGACTGAACTAAACTACTGAACTAAAATCTATATTTATTTTTTTTTTACAACGTGTCCGCTTACACTAAGGGATGAACAGCGCCTTAAGGTTTTCGAAAATAAAGTATTACGCAAAATATTCGGACCGAAAGAGATTAATTAAATTAACGGGAGAATTTAGAAGATTACACAACGCTGAATTAAGGGACCTACACCCGGTAAATATAATTCAAGTTATTGCATTGCGGCGTATTAGATGGGCATTAGTAACGAGCGGAAACCTAAAATGGAAATAAACACTGAACCAACGGGTAAGCGTCCAAGGGGTAGACCGAAACGTAGATGGGAGGATTGTGTTAAAACAGAATTAGTGGACTTGGGTTTGGAGGGGCGTCACTGGATGGAAGTATGTAATGAGCGTTTGGTGGCATCGGCATCGAACCTTCGGGTTCGTTAAGCCTTTATTATTTATTTTTTACGAATTTTTATATTTATTTATTTTTTGCACATTTTTATGTTTATATAAAAATCATTTCATAAAGTTATTGCTTTATTTTGGAAATAAAAACTAAAAAAAAAATAGCAGTACTGTTTATTCCTTAAGAACAATGACGGCTTCGGCAATGGTAGTACAGGTTGTATTAGCCACAAGTAACGTCAGACAAGCATTGGAATTAGTAGCTTATGCTTATGAAATGAATACTTTTAAAATAGTATATAAGTATATACATTACGGGATATACGTACCTTCTTATCTAACAGGATCTCGACATTCAGTACACTTCACACTTGAAGAAGAGCAAACTAGTCACCACATCTGATCTCAATGAAGACGTGTCACTTAACAATAGGACGAAATGTTAAGAGCAAACATCTTCATTAAGATGTTACATAAGATCGGATAGTGGCTAATGGACAGACAAAGAAACAGAGCGAATAAGGACCCAGGTGTTGAAGAAGAGAAAGAACGACCTTTGCAGGTGCTAAATGGCAAAGCTGACATTTTACGAAGACTAGCCACCAAGAACACTTTCTCTGAATGGGAAAGTCACCTCCATCTGATCCTGGCCGCTCAGGGTCGGGTCTTCTGGAGTACGGTTCCAGCATCATCATTCCAGGAGAAGTAGGTCGCATCTTTTCTTCTCTGGCCAAAAGGAGGATCGCCGAAATTAATGGGACAAAGTGAGGATGTGGGAATAGTTGTATGATAAAAGTGTGTTGATAATGTTGACCGTAGATTTAGTATAAGATGAGGGGAAGGAGATATGGTACTATGAGCGAAGAAAACACAAGAGCCGAGAAGTTATCTCAGTTGTCTCACCCCTTGATTACTTTAATGAAAACTATGTATAATTAATAGTCAAAATTGATGAGTCTGCCAAGTGTAGGTAGGGGGAATAAAAAATGGCGGCTGTTTCAAAACCTTAAAAAAACATTATTTTTTCATTCGTAGCTCTATATCTTAAAAACTACCAACAACACTAGAAAATCTAAGAGAACATTATTTAAAGAAGAGTAAATTTTCTGAAATATTAGCCCTAAAAGAGCTATTTAGGTTAAATAGTTCTCGAGATATAGCTTTTTAAAAAGCAAAACTTCTTAAAAATCTACTGAAAGATTAGTAGTTAGTTAATTTATTTTGAGAAATCTATATCTCAAGAACTATGTTGACGTACAGATATCTATTAGCACTCAAATTAAAGCTAGTTTAATGGACTATAAAGAAGTTTATGACCTTTACCTTCGCAGGAATAGTAGTTTTCATGATATTTGCTAAAATAAATTGATTTATAGTTGTTCGGACAATAAGTTTGATTTATGAAAAACTTTGTTTCAGAAACCATTGAACGTACACATATCTGCCAGCGCTCAAATTAAAGCTAGTTAAATTGACTACAAAATAGTTAATTATGTCTATCTTTGTGGGAGTAGTAGTTTTTATGATATTTTACAAAATAAACTCACAAAATGTTAATTTCTAGTTATTCGTATAAAATGTTGGATTTTTGAAAAAATATATCTCTAGATCCATAAGACGCACATATGTCTGCCAACACTCAAAATAAAAGAAATTTAATTTACTATAAAGTAGATTATAACATTTATCTTCATAGCGGTAGTAGTTTTTATTATATCCACATATGAATATAAATTTGGCAAATGAAAATATAAACTAATTATATTAGTTAGTAGCAACTATAAATCAATTTATTTTAGCAAATTTCATGTAAACTATTACCCCTACGAAGATAAACATCATAAGCTACTTTATAGATCATTAAACTAGCTTTAATTTGAGTGCTAATAGACATTTGTACGTCAAATGGTTTTTGAGATATAAATTTTAAAAATAAATTCACTAACTACTGATCTTTCAGTACGTCCCATACAACATTTTTATGAAATGTTGCTTTTTAAAAATCTATATCTCGAAAACTATTTAACGCAAATAATTCTATTAGGGCTCATATTTTAGCAAATTTACTCTTCTTTAAATGATGTTCTCTTAGGTTTTATTGTGTTGTTCCTACTTTTTAAGATATAGAGCTCCGAATGAAAATTAGTTGTTTTTTTTATCGCTTTGAAATAGCCGCCATTTTTTATTCCTCCTAACTACACTTGGTAGACTCATCAATTTTGACTAGTAATTATACATAGTTTTCATTAAAGTAATCTCAAATTGGGGTGAAGTAACTGCCTTTTTTCTCCTCTTGGGCTCTTGTACTACTAAGTAATAAGCTCATAATGTCATAAGGTAACCTGGTTTTATTATAGAGAGAGAAATGCTTTATTCGGTAATACTATTGGAATACCTCGGGTTCCTGGGGATAAAATATAGAAAAGCTACCATATATTAACAATGATACAAAAAAAAATTGTTTCTACTTTTTCTTTTTTTTTTATAATTAACTAATACCTAAATACAATTTTACATTTTGAAAAAAAAATATTAATTATATTATATTATATTAAGTCGTAGTGATAACTCTGCCTTAGTAAATTCATTTATTTTAATATATCAGAAACAACGTTTCGGGCTATCGCCCAAGGATCATGTACTCTTATATCCTCACATTTCTTGTAATAATTAATCTAGCATTCTTATTCAGTCTAGATTATCATAGTCCCAATAATCATATTGGGTATAACCGCAAATTTTGATTTATCTTTAGTTATATATTTATCGTTTATACGATGAGTTAAAATTTTTAAAAAAATATATAATCGCAAAAGAGAGAAAAAAAAAGAATAAATCGCTCCTTAGGCGCCACATTATTTTTTCCCTTGGAAATAAGGAAAACCCCGAAACTATGACTACAATATAACCCTATATAAACAATTATCGAATTATGACCACTGAGGAATACATTTGCATGTAGATAACAGAATACCTAGGGGTGTTACCTACCCACCTGTGGAATTATCGTAATATTAATTGAACAACAAAAAAACATAGGTAAATTCACAAGTTGAAAGCAGTGTATGTGCATAAGAAAGAACAACAGAACTATATGCACAAAAGTTTAAAAATAAGAAGAAATGTATGCACACGGAATGAAAAAGAGAAGTTTGGTCTTCTAAAGAGCTCCTTGTTTTATTTGGGATTGTTCCGCGAGATCCAAACAATAGGTGAACTCTCTCTCTCTCTCTAAGAAGTATTCACAGAATTTTTCTTTATGGAGATGAATGCATCTTTTCGTAAATTTCCTTCTTTTTTCCTTTTGCACTCCAACCACCTGATCAAGAGCATTATAAATCACATAATGGTCTTGTAATAGAGTAAAAAAAAAAAACAGTATAAAAGAAAATAAGTAGATAACAAAATGGTATACAGCAGACTTGGGCTAAATTTTTTTTATATTTCTACTGCACTTAGGCATAGCCCACAAAAGGACAGGTCCAAGGCCAGTTCACGTAAGCATAAATCACGAAAGCAAGAATACTTGTTTAAGTATTCACTTTATTATAATTAAGTTCACACCTTTAAAATTAAGGAAATATAATAAACTAATTCTCTGCATAAGGGAAGTAATTTTAAATTAAAGTGATCTACTATTCAGAGTGACGTCTGCCAGCTAAGACAATAGGTATCGCGTTCGTATTTCATTAGTATTAGACACCATCTTGTGTCAACAATCTTCAACAATTGCTATCTTTCATTTTTGTCAAAAATATTTAGTATTTATTTAGTAGTATGCTAGTATACATTGAAATTAAATGAAATGAAAAAATAACTTTATTCTGGGACATATGTCTTCTAAGAATAATTACATGGTTCATATAGTTAGATTTTTATCTGGCGAGCGTTTACAAAATAGGGCATACATTTAATTAAACACTACATTTAATTTAATAAAATAAAAGTAATTGAATTTGTTTGAACTTAATTCCGTTCATGTAGTTCTGCCACAAACCTCGAGATAGCAATGTAGAACAAACTGTTATAAACAATTATAAGTAATGTTTAATTGTAATAGTAATTTATCTTAAATTATACTATGCACAGTCAGTTTATAATGATTTGTTGAAGAAATTATTTTTTCTAAAAAATATTTTTTTCATAGTCATGCGGTGAATATAGTAGTATTATTGATAATCCTCATAGTACAAGAGCCCAAGAGGAGAAAAAGGCAGTTATCTCACCCCAATTTTTGATTACTTTAATGAAAGCTATGTATAATTACTAGTCAAAATTGATGAGTCAGCCAAGTATAGGTAGGGGGAATAATAAATGGCGGCTGTTTCAAAGCAATAAAAAAAATTAATTTTTCATTCGAAGCTCTATATCTTAAAAAAGTAGGAACAACACAAAAAAACCTAAGAGAACGTCATTTAAAGAAGAGCAAATTTTCTAAAATATGAGCTCTAATAGAGTTATTTACGTTAAATAGTTTTCAAGATATAGCTTTTTAAAAAGCAACATTTCATAAAAATGTTGTATGGGACGTACTGAAAGATCAGTAGTCAGTGAATTTATTTTGAAAAATTTATATCTTAAAAACATTTGACGTACATATATCTATTAGCACTCAAATTAAAGCTAGTTTAATGAGCTATAAAGTGGTTTATGATGTTTATCTTCGTAGAAGTAATAGTTTACATGAAATTTGCTGAAATAAATTGATTTATAGTTGTTCGGACAAAATTTCATTTGCCATATTTATATTAATATGTGAATATCATAAAAACTACCACCCCTACGAAGATAAGTGTCATAAACTACTTTATATTATATAAAATATTTTTCATCATGTAATATCTTCTTTTCCATATGGTCACAGTGTAATATTTTCTTTTACACTTGGTCACAGTGTAATATTTTATTTTACATATAAAGTAGAATAATAAAAATGGATCGTAAAAAATTCAGTTTAACTGATGAAGATCGCATTTTATGAACAAAAAACAAATGGAAAAGGTTATCTGCGTCAAATCATCCAGACTTTAGGAGTTACAGTGTAATATAAATGCAGTGCCAGATTTTATCAGGAGATGAAAAAAATTGAAATTGTATGCATTTAAATTGTATCCTAAGATCACACTGGACATTCGAGGGGGCCATAGCTAAAGTTATCAAGGTGAATAAAATTTTTGAGGAGGTATTAAATTGAAGTACAAATTAAAATTCTGGGAATAAGACTCAAAATTTATCTTCATTTTACAGCTTACACTATATTAAAAAAAATAACACAATCCGAACTACAGAATATATGTAAATTATAGTTACACAATTACATGAACGGTTGTATAATTTGTAAATTGGGAGTTGTTACCCCCCTCCCCACCGGTATATAAATGTAAGTTATTTCTTTTATTTTATTTGATCATTTTATTAGAAATTTACTTTTTTATACTAATTCTCTACGTATTTCATTTAATTATTTCTAATAAATAAGTAATATGTTTATTTCCTTTTGTGTCTGTAGGTAAATAGCTGGATCACTGAGGATTAATCTTATTTCATTTTATTAGTACGTTAATAATGAATTGTTTTAAGGTTAATTTTTAGGTTGTATAATTTGTAAATTGGAAGTTTCTTAAAAATCTACTGAAATATCAGTAGTTAGTTAATTTATTATGAGAAATCTATATCACAGGAACTATGTGACGTACAGATGTCTATTAGCACCCAAATTAAAGCTAGTTTAACGTACTCTACATATATGACCTTTACTTTCGTAGGAATAGTATTTTTCATGATATTTTCTAAAATAAATTGATTCGTAGTTGTCCGGACAATAGTTTTGAGTTTTGAAAAACTTTATTTCAGAAAACATAGTACGTACAAATGTCTGTTATCACTCAAATTAAAGCTAGTTTTTATTTCATTTCCTTAATTATGTTATTTTACCCACTTTTTCAATTACCTATGTTTACATTTTATTTCCCGCTTCTCTCATCACTTCATTTTATTAATTCTATTTTGTAAAATTATTCTGTTTATACTTTCTTTTTTTCTTTTTCTATACTTACTGTGGTTGTTATCTTGTTCTGTTTTTAGCCCTAAAGAAGGATAGAAACTCTAGCCGAAACGTTGGCACATTAAAAATTGGTTAATCCAACTTATTTGTGTTTATCATGACCGCACCCCCAACCATCTTCTCCTCGTTCATCGTCCACGGTCAACTATCTCTCATAATTATAAAGCTAGTTTAACGTACTATACAGCAGTTTATCACCTTTATCTTTGCAGGAATAGTATTTTCATGATATTTGCTAAAGTAAATTGATTTGTAGTTGTTCGGACAATAAGTTTGAGTTTTGAAAAACATTTTTTTTCAGAAACCATAGGACGTACAGATGTCTGTCAGCACTCAAATTAAAGCTAGTTAAATTTAATACAAAATAGTTTATAACGTTTATCTTTGTAGGAAAATTATTTTTCATGATATTTGACAAAATAAATTCACAAACTATTAATTTCTAGTTGTTCTTAAAAAATTTTTGATTTTTGAAAAAATATATCTCTAGATATATTTACTTACGTATATATATACTTAGCGTTTGTCAAGTAGGTGTTGTAGCAATACGAGCAGTTTCTTGTCGTTTCAGTCTTGTGTGTGGGTTCCAAGTAAGACTCTTGTCAAGATGGAGTCCTAAGTATCGAATCTGTTCAACAGGCGTTATATGAGAATTTAAGATTCGAAATTGGGATTGATCACTTCTCCACGAAATTTCCACTCTCTTCATGCCTCATTTATCAGAATCCATCGCTCAGGCAAGCCAGGAATCCATATATCTTATAATATCACAAGTCATGTGACAGATTACTCATTTATATTACTCCTGTTATTCAATAAATCTCGCAACATTGTCGACACCTGGTTTGACATATCTTGACAAACAAGTATTGATGTCATTGATTGGCCAGTGAGACGACTCGATAAAAAGGCCGTTTTCTGTTTGACAAGCATCAAGCAGTTGTCGGACAAGTGGTCGGCTGCGAAACGACAATCAGGAGGACAGCCTTAGAGGAGCTACCTAGGGCTGGTGAAGAAACACCCCCGGGGGGAACCGGTCCAGGAGCATTGTCGAAAGGATTCTGTCCAAGATATTTTGAAGGAGCTGCATCGACTATTGTTAGCTCCTGTCCAAGTGTTTGTGCGGGTCACTAGTGTTATCTAATATATGTAAAGTATTAGTTACTTTATTTTTTTTATTCCTCCCATGGCGATGGTTAGACAGTTTTCAATGCAGGACTTAAGCTAAAAAAAAAAAAAAAGTAATTCGAAAATATGACAATAATAATACATATGGTGAACAAAACTAATAACGAGGGTAAGGAATAATAATAAATGGATAGAGAAGATGAATGAGGGTACCGGAAAGATAAGAAAAAAGAAAACAAAACTTAAGACCTGTATGGAAGGCGACATACATCCAAGTCAAGATCAGCGGCGCGGGTGGCAAGATTCTGAGTTAAAAAGTACGTTCCCTACGATGCAACATTATTTGTCCCAATTCTCCTACATACTGGCCAACCGATCCTAACCGTAACCCTGACCTCCTGGACTTCTTTATACACAAAAGGTTTAGGCCCTCTAAACACTTCCCTTTCACGCCTCGATAACCTATCTTCAGATCATAGTCCACTAATCCTAACTATCTCCATATCCCCAA
>NW_027107648.1:1534415-1543720 GCF_000696795.3 Halyomorpha halys | reverse complement strand
TTGTATATATTTTAAGAGAGTTTTCTTTCTTTTTTTTTTTAATTTTTAATTTTTTTTTTTTTTATTTTAGTATGTATGAGATTATTCATCAATATTACCTATTGCCCACAACTGTGTGGCAGATTGTAATATCTATCAATAAATTAATCTAACAAAAAGTACGTTAAAAGAGATGACGGAACTACTGGAAGATGAAGAATACATTATATGGAAGGGTAAAAATAAGGAAAGGCCTTCGTGAAATTATTTACAAAGTATTTAAAATAGTCTCATTTTTTTTTTTAATATTATAAATTACTCTTATATTTTGCATTTAGTTCCTTCATATTTCTTGATAAAAAAAAATGAAATCAAAATTTTAAAGGTAATTTTGGCTTAAGAAGCATGTTAATTGTATAACAAAAGTAACCCAACATTGAAAAAATGTTCGAAACTGATTTCTGTTTAGATTCCGAACATTCCACTCCACTATCGAGCAATATAATGCGTAAGGACGGTGTTAAACAGTACATTAATGACTTGAATTTTTAAAGCAAAAAAACTACTATAAACAACATGACATTAAGTAAAGAGAAAATTATATAAAAAATAGTACCAGTAATGTGAGCATAAAAGAATGATATTTGTAAAACCAGTGAAGTTTTATGCTATTAAGCAAGAACGAACTGTATCTAATTCACATCTATCAAACAGAATGGAAAAAATATTGAATTGCTACAAATAACCCTAAAAAGGAGCTACGAAGATTCCAAAGGACCAAGTTATCGAAGATCGTGCCCGGTTGCCATGAAATCATTCTAATGAAAGGAACATCATCGGCAGATGGAAGACTGATTTATCGATCGTAAAACGTGGGTGATAACTCCTCGACGGATGGAAAGGTCCGAAGAAGTCCTGTCGAAGTGTTAACTGGGCCAATGAGGATCATCTTTATGGCCTCACTACCTTCTACGTCTTTCTTTAATGATACATTCCAAATAATCTCCTGCAATAGTGATCACTTTCATGCGCTGTTATAAAACTCGTGCTTACATAAATCATGTTCGAAAACGCACATTCATATAAAAACTACTCATTAATTTTTTTTGGCTGAAGGAAGCGATTCTATGGGAAGACTTACATAGATCAATTCGTAGGGATCTAGTGTTTAATGAATGGATGGATGAACGTAGAGTGAGGAGATCAAAGATATAGGTAGGTTTTTAAAATTTTAAATACTTGGAATAGGAAAAAATCAAAGAGGTATTGCTTTGGGGAGGTTGGATAGAGCCACTTCAACTCCGTATTCTAATGGGAGACATGACAGAGGCTGGGAACTCCGAAGATAACTCGTATAAAGCAATTTATGAGTCTTTTCAGCCTCAACTCCTTACCAACAGATGGCCTTCTGTAGACCAAAGAACTGTAGTCGAAGTGGAGGAAAATGAGAGAGGATACTAGAAGCTGACGGGGATTCTGAGGAATGGAATCTTAGGAATTCTTTAGTATAGTTATGAATTTGGACATATGATTATTCCAGGAGAGGTTTTGGTCGAAGATGACTCCAAGCATTTTCATTTTGAAGTAGAATTGAATCGATTGGTTACAAACTAAAATTAATAGTAAAATACAAATGGTTTAAAAACTCTGACTGTTGTAATTCAATTCGTGTAGTCTAAAACCATGCTCTTCCCGCTTCCATTTCAACGGGAGTATCTGGGCCCACTTAAGACGTTTCTATAGTACAAGAGCCCAAGAGGAGAAATAAGTCAGTTATTTCACCCCATTTTTTTATTACTTTAATGAAAACTATGTATAATTACTAGTCAAAATAGATGAGTCTACCAAGTATAGGTAGAAGGAATAAAAAAAAATGGCAACTGTTTCAAAACGTAAAAAAAAAATTAATTTTCATTCTTAGCTCTATATCTTTAAAACTACCAAATACACTAAAAAACCTAAGAAAACATTATTTAAAGTAGAGTAAATTTACTGAAATATTAGCCCTAATAGAGCTATTTACAGTCAATGGTATAGCTTTTTAAAAATCAACACTTCATAAAAATGTACTGAAAGATTAGTAGTTAATGAATTTATTTTGAAAATCTATATCTCAAGAACTATATAGATGTCTATTAGCACTCAAATTAAAGCTAATTTAATGAGCTATATTGTAGTTTATGATGTTTATCTTCCTAGGAGTAATATTTTACAAGAAATTTGCTAAAGTAAATTGATTTATAGTTGTTCCGACAAATCTTCATTTGCCAAATTTATATTCATATGTGATTATTAATCGAATTAATAATCGAAATTGATGAGTCTGCCAAGTATGCGTAGGTCCTCCTACCCAAAAAAATGGCAACTGTATCAAAACGTAAAAAAAAATTAATTTTTTATTCGGAGCTCTATATCTTTAAAACTATCTTCAATACTAGAAAACCTAAGAGAACATCATTTACAGTAGAGTAAATTTGTTAAAATATTAGCCCTAATTAATATTATTATTATTAAATTGAGCTATTTAAGTTCAAAAGTTCTGGAGATATAGTTTTTTAAAAAGCGACATTTCATAAAAATGTACAGAATTTACTGAAAAATCAGTAGTTAATGAATTTATTTTGAAAATCTATATCTCAAGAACTATGAGATATATAGATTAGCACTCACATAAAGCTAGTTTAATGTGCACTAAAGTAGTTTATGACCTTTATCTTTTTAGGAATAGTAATTTTCATCATATTTAGTAAAATAAATTTATTTATAGTTGTTCGAACAACAAGTTAGATTTATGAAACACTTTATTTAAAATCATAAAACGTACAGATGTCAGCCAGCACTCAAAATAAGCTAGTTAAATCTAAGTAGTTTATAACTTTTATCTTTGTAGGAGTAGTAGTTTTTATGATATTTGACAAAATAAATTCATAAAATGTTAATCTCTAGTTGTTCGGATAAAATGTTTGATTTTTAAATAAATATGTCTCCAGAATAATGTGACGTACATATGTCTGCCAACACTCAAAATAAAGGAAATTTAACTTACTATAAAATAGTTCAAGAGACATATCTTAGTACGGGTATTCATTTTTATGATATTCGCACATGAATATTCATTTGGGACATGGAAATATGTCCGAACAACTATAAATGTATTTATTTTAGCAAATATCATGAAAACTAATATTCCTACGAAGATAAATGTCATTAACTACTTTATAGTCCATTAAACTAGCTTTAATTTGAGTGAAAATAGACATCTGTACATCAAATGGTTTTTGAGATATAGATTTATCAAAATAAATCCAATAACTACTGATTTTTCAGTAAATTCTGTACATTTTTATGAAATGTTGCTTTTTAAAAACTATATCTCCAGAACTTTTGAACTTAAATAGCTCTGTTAGGGCTTCATAAATCTAACTTATTGTTCGAACAACTATAAATAAATTTATTTTAGCAAATATGATGAAAATTACTATTCCTAAAAAGATAAAGGTCATAAACTACTTTCTAGCACATTAAACTAGCTTTATGTGAGTGCTAATCTATATGTCTCATTGTTCCTGAGATATAGATTTTCAAAATAAATCCAATAACTACTGATTTTTCAGTAAATTCCGTACATTTTTATGATATGTTGCTTTTTAGAAATTATATCTCGAGAACTTTCGAACTTAAATAGCTCTGTTAGAGCTCATATGTTAGCAAATTTTCTCTACTTTAAATGATGTTCTATTAGGTTTTCTAGTGTTGAAGATAGTTTTAAAGATATAGAGCTCCGAATGAAAAATTATTTTTTTTTTACATTTCAAAACAGCGGCCATTTTTTATTACCCCTACCTATACTTGGCACACTCATCAATTTTGACTATTAATTATACATAGTTTTCATTAAAGTAATCAGAAATTTGGGTGAAATAACTGCCTTTTTTATCCTCTTGGGCTCTTGTACTATGCACACACACAGAAATGTAGATGCTTCGGGGAAAACAGGGTCGGGTAGTCATAAGCGAAAGAAGAACATGGACTCTAATGAAATGGATAAGAGACCATCTAGGTACCAACTCGTATAAACTAAGTCCAGTATATTAAATTGTGGGACGAACGAATTGCACAAGTTACTACTTAGGTTAAGTGGGCATAAACTTAGTTATAACGAAACAGTGTTTTCTAAATTTGTCAAAACTAAAATATAAAACCATCGACTGGTTTAGTTTATGACCATATCACTCGATCCAATTATTGAGTGTGGTACTCATTCGAATCGGAATTTAGGACTTTTAAATTCATTTTATAATTTATAGAGCAAATTAGTTTTAGAAATCTCCGGTTCGAATAAATTTTTTTGCGTTAGAATGACTGTTTTTTATTTTATAGCGTCATCATAAGAACGTAGCAGTAACTAAATGGGTATATCGTGAACATAATTTAAAAATCTCCCCTCTTCAGTATAAAACATATCTTGTTACGTGGTTTTTGATTTAGCGTCATGATTCGTAATAAAACGATTGCGTAGATAGAACCCCATAACCGTAGTCGTGGCAACTACATTCCCATGAAAGTTATGAACAGCATAAACTTTACAACATTGTAATTAACAAGGGTATTAATCATATTTAGTTTATTTATAATATATATTTTTTTTAATAATTTATTTATTGTTATTTACAACTGTATACACATATATATAACAAGCAAATTTGCTGTAGGTGAGATAGTGACATGATACAAACATGTGGAGAATCTACCCACTGATAGAACTCTAATAACATTTCTAGAGGAGAAGATCTCGAGGCCATCTTCTTTTCAGACGCCTAGGAGGATTATTAGGTAATGAAGGAGAAGCCAGGTTAGAAACAAGTGGATTTGGGTGGTTGAGAAGTTTGTTATGGAAGGAACGGTATCTGGATCTGGCCAAATCGGCAACATATGGAACATTGAGGTCCAAATGGATGACTGGATTTGTGACAAAGTACCCTTAGACGAAGGGTAAGGTAATTTTGATAGGATTTTATTAAGACACCATTCTTCGAGGTCTGTGATATGGGATTCTTTAATATGTTAAACTTTGTCAAATGAAAAAAGTTGTGTTAAAGAGAGAAATATTTTCAGATTTTAGCACATTAAAACAATATAACTTCGTAGGGGTTAACATTATTGTTATAATTATTTTTTTTTAAGTAATCCAATGTATTTAGAAATCACTGCATGTAAAATAAAGCATGTTTTCATCTTCTACCTATATTTTATCTACAGTTTAATATCATGTTTACTTTTAACATATCTACATCTGTCCACCACCTTCTTCAACATCAACTTCATCAAGTGCACCCATCTGCTAATTATTCTGATTATCAACCTATAGTCTTCTGCACATCACGTGTTTTACCTCTCCTACATTCACGTTATATCATTAACTTAGTCTCATATTTATAATAATAGTCATTAAATTTTATTAATTTATTTCACCAAGTATCTTGTCATTTATCTCGATTTATCATAACATATTTTAATTCATTAATGTTTATCTTTCAAGAAATCTTTAGGTTAGGTTTTTATTTTGTTGAGTTTTGTATCCAATTTAATAGTTAATGTTTCTTTTTCTTTTTTTCATATAGTTCTAATTATTTCAATTAATGTTTTAAAGAAATTTCATGTGCTTTGTTCTATTATTAATGTTATAATTTTCATCTTATTATTACCTTCCTTTTATTAAACATTGTTTGTTTGACTTAGAATTTCCTTCTTTATTTTCTATTGTCTAATTCATTTATTGGTTTATTGAATTCTTTATTCTATTCTTCATTTATCTACCAACCTAAATACACGTCAGTTAAATCCAGCGTTACCTGGACATAATGCAAGCGCGTCCCTATGACTACCAGGCTGTGGTTCCCACAAAGCATTTCTCTTATTTTGATTTTCTAAAGGTGGATTTATCAGTTTGTAGAGTCATATCTGTTTCCAATATTTTACTGAAAGAAAGTAGAATTAGTAATACGTATTATATTTCTTACCGTTAAAAAACTTTTTTTTTTAATCATTTATTTATTGTTATTTACAAGTGTATAACATATATACAACAAGTAAATTTGCTGTAGGTGAGATAGTGACATGATACAAACATGTGGAGAATCTACCCATTGATAGAACTCCAATAACATTTCTAGAGGGGAAGATCTCGAGGCCATCTTCTTTTCAGACCCCTAGGAGGATTATGAGGTAATGAAGGAGAAGCCAGGTTAGAAACAAGTAGATTTGGGTGGTTGGGAAATTTTCCATGGAAGGAATGGTATCTTGCTCTGGCCAAATAGACAACATATGGGACATTGAGGTCATGATGGATGACTTGATTTGTGACAAAGTAAGGAGCGTTATGGATTTTGGACTGCAAGGATTGGATCAGAGAGGAATACGATGGTTTAGCGGGGCCCCATAGCTCAACTCCGTACGTCCAGATAGGCCTTATAACAGTCATGTAGATCAGTCTTTTGTAATGGATTGGCAATTAGACTGTTTGTCTAGTAAATGTTGCAATAGTCGAAATCGACGAGCAGTTTCCCGGTTAAAAAACTAAAGTGTCTTTTTTCTGAATCAGTTTATTCTCGTGATTGCTCTTTTTATCTTACATATTAATTTCGGGTGTTATTTAGTTAATTGAACGCACTTAGTCACAAACTTTTCCTGTATTTGAAACAGACATGTATAATATTAATTCAACGCTGATGAAACGCAAGCAACGGGGTACACAGCTAGTACTCGATAAATTCAATATTACTAAATCGTTTGAAATCGACTAATCGAAATTATCGACTGTTCAAACTAACAATTATTCCAGCCCACGTCAGCCTTGGCAGTACTAGGAATAGAGTTGTTTACCAGATGCTAATAGCACCTCATCAGCCCCGATTTATCGAGAGCTCCGCATGATCGTGACGGAGGAATGGACTTCTTGCACTCGATGGCCTTAGCATTTCGTGGTAACCGCGCCGAATTCCTTCATGCTGTTATAAATTCGTCATAATAACCTCCCTCGGCCTCATAAAGCTTCCTAATAATTCCACTGCTAACTTTATGAGGTAATTAACACTCGGCGAGGAGGAAGTGGCAAGATTTCTTAATACTTCGTTGAATGGTTCAAGCGAACTGTTTGGAAGCCGGAATCAGTCAATCTAATAATCGATGTAATGTTCAAGGACGATACTTACTTTTGCATAGATTATCTTCTAAGTTATACCAAATAAATTCTTACGTGTTCTAATAAACAAGGTTAATAATATGGATGTTATTTATGGTATAGGTTACTTGTTACTGTTTTTCTGGGCGATCAACTATTCGGTCATGTAGCCCTTATTATTTATTCGTAAGAGGTTGGTTTTTCTACATTATTTATTTTATTCACAACTGTAGAGAAGAAAAGAGAAAGAAATTTACTCATTCATGCTGCCCAAATACATCGGGTTGCTACATTACACAGCATACTGATCAATCCGTGATACAATATAATAGAAAGATTTTTTTTTTCCACAGTATTCTTTTACAATTAATACCAGTCTACAAACTTAATACAAGCTTTTTAATTTTTTCTTTTCCCTCCATTTTACAACCCTTATTTCATTTTATCAACAAATTCCCCTATATAACAAATATTAGAATATAAAAAATAACAAAGTATTAAAAAAAAAATAAATAAAACAACAAATAAGATATGCGATACATGCATGCCATCCCTCTTTTATTACATTCCTTATTTGTTATATTATTAAAAAAAAAACATGTCATGAAGGTTAAAGTCATCCAATGATACTAATGAAGTCTCTATTGAAATTGAAACTTGTAAATCAATTTAAGAATTCCCTAAATCATACATAAAGACCTTAATGTTATATATGTAACCGATCTAGTCCGAACCTGATATGACTCCTTCCATTATAAACTCCTTAACTTCTCAAACCCCCTAGTTACTAACATTGCATCCTCTTCCATTCCTGATAATCCTCTGAGGCGCCTGAAAAGAAGATGGCCACGAGACCTGCTAATGTAAAATGGCATTAGAGTGCTACCAATGGGTAGTTTCTCTACACGCCTGTAACACTCCATTTTAACTAACATCAAATTTACTGAATTTATTATATAATATACAGTTGTAAATTTCAATAAAGATATTAAAAAAAAAAAGTTCCCTATTTTCGCTTCTGGTAAGTCTCGTGATGATAGTCCTTGAATTAGAGGGTTAGGGTATATTGAAAGTGTGTCGATAATCCGTTTATATACTGGATTGTACGTAGTAAGTTTTAGTAGAAGTTCTTGTTACTGAAGTAAGGGGGAGCGGTACCGATCAGTCTTAGTAGTTTTAATTGAAATTGTTTCAGTTTTAGTAAGTTTTTTTTCTGAATGTACCTCTTACATTAATCAAGGTCCACCACAGATTATCTGGTATTAAATAAATCGATAAATAAAATTAAAAAATAGTTTTTTTTTTTGGAATATCCTTAAATGTGTATCGTAAACCGTAAGTCCAAATTAGTCTAAAAGGGTAGGTACAAATCGAGAAGGCTGGTCGATGTACGGCATCTACAATCCCACAAGAGATAATAACACACAAAAAAGACTATCCAACCCGCCCAGACCCACCCCAGTAAGACCCCCATGGAGTGACGGTCCTATATCATTTGAAATATTTGCTTAAAACGAAAAGAGGAAACTTAAAATAGCTTAATTGAGCATTATTTAAACAGCTCCTGAATTCTGACTAATAATAATAATAAAATAAGTAAAATAATAATAATATTTATTTAAAAGAAATTAAATTAATTCTGTACCGTTACAACCCAATTCAAGGATGCAGTACTTTGTAATAAAGCGCTGTTATTAGACCAACGGTTGTGCAAGGAGGTGATTTGGTCAGAATCACACTTGATATTTTTGGGTCATATTTTTGCCCTGTTACGGGACCCACTTTATCAGGCTTGGTGGATCCCACAGTTCTTCCAAACCCACAGAGCTGACCCAACAGGTAACAGATAATAATTATCTGCAACAGCCAGATTCGAACCCGGGTTAGCTGTCCATTGCCTTACCGATGATTTATCCGCTCTCCTTCTTTAAAAGAAATTATATTAAAATTCAATATCTATGAATTAATTATTCATTTTAGAAATGGAAAAAAAATAAATAAATAAAAATTTTCTACACACTTTTATCTAAATTTATGAACATTTCTTCATTATATAAATCAATCATTTACCGTATTTTTCAAAATATGAAGAAGAGTGGTGCGGTGATGAGGTCAAAAAGGAACAAAAATAAATATTTATATTTAT
>NW_027107648.1:1531502-1533428 GCF_000696795.3 Halyomorpha halys | reverse complement strand
TTTTTGTTTATTCAATAGTTTTCATAAGGATTTTAAATTATGCACTTTTGTTTTGTCACTTTTAGAAAAAAAAAAATTTTAATAACTTCGAATTTACAATAAATACTTACTTGCCGAAGTTTCGCCCCACTTTGCAGAGCTTCATCAGGGCTGCCGAATTAAAAAAAAAACAACAGATCTTTCAATTTTGTTTTTCATTGTTGTCAATTTGCTGCTCATACCGTGATAAAGGACAAAACATTTTATGCTGTCAACAAAGATCAAAATTGAAGCAGTAATGCTCAGTAAGGAATCCCTGAAAGACGAATAAGAATTCCCTAATATTCCCGATCGACAAAATGGAATTCATGATCAATCGCTTTGTAATCTGCGCTTAACCTTGTACAATGAAATATTGGTTCAGGCTTGTTGCAATAAAAGGAAAATGATACGGTTTGCAGTTTCGAAATATGTGCAATAAAGAAGTTTATCGTTGATGAAAATTACTGTTTAAATGGTCACTAATTGCAGACTTGATACTTGTGATAAATTCTCCTTTACCAAAGCTTTGATTAAAGTTCATTAAGAACGAATGTTTGATTAATAGTAATGTTTGATTAAAGTCTATTAGGAACAGATTTCTGATTAATGATAATATTCACTATGGAGAAGGTCGGATAGCAAGTGAGTGAAATACACGAATACTTTTGAGTTCCGATTTCCTACTTTTTTTTCGTCTGCATAATAGCAATTACTTACCTAATTGATTTAAAGTACAAAAAAAAAGATAAGGGGTTCAAAATTGGATACAACTCCAACTCAAACTAGAACCATTTGGAATAATTAAGCTGTGATCTGGGAAATAATTAATTATTATGTTTTTTTTTTGTGTTACATAGTTTTTTTTTTATTGAAGAATAATATCTTAAAACTGCAAATACGGGAAAATGAAATCCTTTCCTGAGGCCCTTTTAACGGTATTGCGCTCTATTGACCCTTCAAATTGAGTTAGAGCTTTAAAAATTTATCTGTGAATAGATCTCGTGGTATAGGAGAGCAATTTGATTGTCTCGACTTTTTTCTCCGCCCCTTGCAACTTTTTTTTCTCTAGATTTTCTCTCTTTCTAACTACTGGGACCCCCGCACAGGCAAACATATCGCTCAATATTTCGTGAAAAAAATATTAACCTAACTTTTTGAGCAAAATTTGGAATGCTAGTGGATTCCTCACACTACACAAACATATTTCACAAAATTACACTTTGTTTCAAAACCAATAACGTTTTTCATAAATGAATTGAATTGAATTTATTTGTTAAAGATTTACAATCTTGTACAAATGATACAAATGATGATGTTTTTATTAGTAAAAATGGAACTGTAAAAGATTAGTTGAAGATAGTTTTGAGAAAGAAGTCATGGAGTAACTCGAAAATTGGGAGATTATTTTCATAAATCTTCATTAGAAACAGAACTTGTGGTGTTGTTAGAGAGTACTGAGGCATTAAAGATAAAATATATCGGAATAAAAAATTCTGAAGCCGCCTACTGGTATTGGTACTGGAATTTGGTTGGGGGAACAAGTTCAGCAAGTGGGCCTAGTGGTCCTATTTGCCAACCAGTGACGGTTACCTGGGTTGCCGCCGCGTACTAACCAAGGTGGGAGTGTCAAGATTCATTCTTCGGGATCTCCGAAAAATGAATGTTTAACTGCCACAGGTGGGAATTGAAACCACAACGTTCCGAATCGAGCGCACTGGGACATGCACCCCAACCTGGGCGGCCGTCATGTCCCTCATATACCCCCTAACTATACTTGGCAAACTCATTAATGTTTACTAGTGATGATATGTAGTTTTCATTAAAATAATTGGGTGAAATAACTGACTTTTTCACTCTTGTATGTTCATATTTAAAAACCAAACACTTTTTTTTCTGTTAATATAT
>NW_027107648.1:1529007-1531447 GCF_000696795.3 Halyomorpha halys | reverse complement strand
TATATAACACAGAAAATAAAATAGAGTATCCGCCTACTAATTAAATGTTTTCATCCTCACATATCACGTGTATATGTTGTGTACTTCCAAGGTTCACGTCCAGTCTGGGTAAATAAATTCGGATTTTCATCATTCATAAAAAAACAGTTTTTTATACAACAAATGATAATCCGTTTCCATTACAGTTATCATTAATTCCTTATGACTAACCATAGCCTAAACTATGGATTATGGATTTCATCTATTCTTTAAACCCTTTTTTGGTAAACGGTAATTTTAATATTTTTTTTTTAGTTTGCGTACTTAATACTATACATATACTACATATAATACTATACATAATAATGTATATAATAAAATATATTATAATGCAGGATAAGATCCTTAAAGGCAATTGCCAGCTTACAGGCGGGTACAGTTAGGACCTTGGCCGCGTCCTTGCGGTTCAAACGGACCACGCCCTGCCTGGCGGATATACTGTCGTTGTCCGTTCGTGAATATATTTTTGTGTGTGTGTATGTATATCCAACAGTACACTTAAATATTGTAGTATTTATTCCTATTCGACCACTTTATAGGATTCTACCATAAAAAAGGCCACACATGGAATGAAAAAAGGATATATTTTTTTTAAATGACATTTACAACTGCATTAAACTACACATTGGTTGCAGTGTATTAACGTTTGTACATCAGAAGATCTCGAGGCCATCTTCTTTTCAGGCACCTTGGAGGAATGGAAGAGTAGGCAAGGTTAAAAACTAGAGAGTTCGGATGGTCAGGGAGTTAATAATGGAAGGATTGGTATCTAGTTCAGATATGATCAGTTACATATGGAACATTAAGTTTTTATTTGTGACGAAGTAAGGAGCATTGAGGATTTTATGAAGGATTGGATACGAGGAATTAAAAGGTTTAGTGGAGCCCCATAGCTCAACTCCGTATGACCAGATAGGCCTTATTGTCGTCATGTAGATCAGTCTTATGTAATGGATTCCGTTTGACTAGTAAGTGCTGTAATAGAAGGAATTTACGTGCAGTTTTCTGTAATTTCGGTCTAGTGTGTGGATTGCAATTCAGTCATTTGTCGAGATGTAGTCCAAGGTAGAGGATATGTTCGACAGGGGAAGAGCAACATTATTAAAGGATACTGTGGGGCAGCCGGTAGGTTTACAACGAAAGGTAAAGGTGATTTGATGGGATTTATTATAATCCTTCAATTTTGACACGTGTGACAATATAGAAGGGTTCTAATATGGGATTGGAGAGTTTAGGATGTCATTAAAGGGTTTTTATTAACTGATATCACACGTGTGTCATCAGTGTAAGTGGTGAGAATAGTGTTAGGATTGGTTGGGACAAAAATAATATGAGAAGGAAATGCTCCTAGATTCCTATTACTTTCATATTTCCATGACTAATACTCCAGCCATTCTATTTTTTACAAAAAAAAATAAATAAATAAAATCATATTATATTTCCTAATCATGAAGCTATCAAAATCCTCTTTTCTCCAATCCTAGTAATCCGATATACTTCAAAGAATTCTGATTGGTCTTTATATTTTTTTAAATAATAAGATAATCCGCATTTTTTATATTTTACCCGTAAAAGATTTGTATTTACTAACAAACTGTATTAAAAAAAAAATAAAAAAAGTTATTGAAAAGATCATATTTTAACAAACAATCGATATTTTAAATAAATATTTTTTTTTTAATTACGCAAGCAGCACACCACCACTTAATAACCTGGGGCCCACTGAATCATGCCTGCAGGCGGCCTTTACGAACTCGAAGAATTTTACAGGGTTGGAAAATAACATGTTTCAGAAAAAAAAGCGTGTTTTCGTTCAGTCGCACATTGAAGGAAATAGAGGTTTGCATAGGCTAAGAATTTTTCCCGGCCGGAAAAATCAGAACGATAGAAGCATGAATAAATTCGTAGCAAAAGTTGTTACTCTATGTTATACTATGATCGATAGCATTTTTAGTTGATTAAATAAACACTATGCTATTGTATAAGCCATTTTTTTGTTAATCTCTATATATTAAAATACTCGGTTAAGACAGGCCTGCTCCATACTATACAGTAATGACGCATAAGGGAAGTGAGAGATTTTCCTGTTGCGAATAAAATATGGAATAATCGTTATGTATGAAAAAAAAAAAATGAATTTGAATATGTCAGGGACCATGGAGGGGTCAGTTTAGAGAATATATCTAAATGGTTTGACCTTTACATTGACATTAAATTAATTCATTTCATCTAAACTATTATATTCAGTGAAGTCATAATATTATCAATGTTAGCAACTATCGATATTTCGGTTACTATGTAATTAATATCGATTTCTAGTTTTCGAAATAAATGGTATAGAAACTACTTTTTAAAATTATTAGCAAATGTATTAGGGGTATTCATGATGTTGTGTTAAATG
>NW_027107648.1:1519863-1528482 GCF_000696795.3 Halyomorpha halys | reverse complement strand
CGATCTCAACTGGTCTATTGTGTGACGTCATTCTCCATTTAACAGACCTAGTAACAGACTCTCAGCCATGTTACATGTTATTTCGTTTTACCACGGTAAAAGAAGGCATTTTTTTTCTATTTAACATGAGTTTTTCCATTTAACACGCTTTAACATGTTAAACCAAAGATCATGAATACCCCTATTTTATATGAATGGATTTTATTCTCGGGGTTCTTGTACTATGTGCTTTAGCTCAAGAGGGTTAAGAAAGCGGCCTCTACCGCCGAGGCAAGAAATCGATAACCATTGAGCATGGCTTTGTTCCACCATCAGTGGTCAAAACGACGTATAATCAATGGCTAAGATTATATTATTATATCTAAGAAATGTCCTTGCTATGATTTATTGGTGCCTTAATATAGATATGAGGAACTATATCTTATGTATGACGTATGTAGTATAAGAAATGTATTTTAAATAATAATTTAAGGAAGTATATATATAAAGGAGGATTAGAAACTAGTTACTAATAGAAACAGTCAGGTCTCATAGAATTCTAAATATTTTTTTTTAATATTTATTTATTGCTATTTACAACTGTACATTATAAGACATTTAGTAAATCTGATCTAAGTTAAATTGGAGTGTTACAGGCGTATAGAGAAACTACCCATTGGTAGCACTCTAATGACATTTTACATTAGCTGGTATCGTGGCCATCTTCTATTCAGGCGGCTCGGAGGATTGTCAAGAATGGAAGAGGATGCAAGGTTAGAAACTAGGGGGTTTGAGTGGTTAGAGAGTTTATAATGGAAGGAGTGATATCTGGTTCAGGCAAGATCGGTTACATAGGGAACATTAAGGTCTTTATGTATGATTTTATTTCTGTAGTAAGGAGCATTGAGGATTTTGAATTGTAAGGGAATTCTAAATATGAACTAGAGTAATAAATTGTAGACAAATATTCGTTAAAACTAGTTTTAAATATGGCAAAGAGATAGGTGTAAAAAGGAAAACAGAAGGTGAAATATGGTAAAGGTGAGGTATAATAGCAAGTAAAAGGAAACATTAAGAAAATTGATAAAATAACAAATAAACATAAAAGGGAGCACCTGTCAGATTAAACAAAGATAATAGTACAAGAGCCGGGAAGAAAAAAAGGTTATTTCACATCAATTTTTTATTACTCTAATGAAAACTATATTTAATTACTAGTCAAAACTGATGAGTCTGCCAAGTATAGGTAGGGGAAATAAAAAATGGTGTCTGTTTCAAAACATTAATTTTTCATTAGGACCTCTATATCTTAAAAACTGCCAACAACACTAGAAAATCTAAAGAACGTCATTTTAAAGAAGAGTAAATTTGCTGAAATATTAGCCCAAATAGAGCTATTTACGTCCAATAGTTCTCGAGATATAGCTTTTAAAAAGCAATATTTCTTTAAAATGTACTGAAAGATTAGTAGTTAGTTAATTCATTTTGAGAAATCTATATTTCAGGAACGTCACATAGTATAGATGTCTATTAGTACTCAAATTAAAGCTAGTTTGATGCACTATAAAGTAGTATATGACTTTTACCTTTGTTTTTTATTAATAAAATAGTTAATTATGTTTATCTTTGTAGAAGTAGTAGTTTTTATGATATTTGACAAAATAAAATCACAAACTGTTAATTTCTAGTCGTTCGTATTCAAGTTTTGATTTTTGAAGAAAATATATCCCTTGACCCATAAGATGCACATATGACTGCTAACACTCAAAATAAAGATAATTCAACTTACTATAAAGTAGTTTATGATACTTATGTTCGTAAAGGTAGTAGTTTTAATGATGTTCACATATCAATATAAATTTGGCAAATGAAAATTTATCCGAACAACAATAAATCAATTTATTTTAGAAAATATCATGAAAACTACTATTCCTACAAAGGTAAAAGTCATGAACTACTTTATACCCCACTGAACTAGTTTTGATTTGAGTGCTAATAGACATCTATACGTCATACAGTTCCTGAGGTATAGATTTCTCAAAATAAATTAACTAACTACTAATCTTTCAGTACGTTTTATACAACATTTTTGTGAAATGTTGCTTTCACCTCACTGCCGCACCTCCAATCATCATCTCAAAAAATAGTCAACTTCAGAAAATTTTTTAAAGAATTCTCGACGTCAGAAAAAAATATATAAATATTCTTTATGATGATTTTTTAAATGAGGTGCATTTAAAATGATGCCTTTATTTATTTATTTTTTTATCATGTTTTCATGTATTTAAATCTTAGTGTTGATTTCTTTGGAATTGCGATATATGAAAGCGTCGATTTTCTCTATTTTAGGTTTGAATTTTATATAATCCAATAAATTTAAAATATAGAATTCCACAATAAGTCAATAGATATCCCAATAAGGCCAAGTAGCATAACCTTTTTCACCTGACACATTCTCAAGCCACTGACCTTGAACACTGCAGTGTGAACAGACTCACATAACGGTTAGTGTCTACGAAGGTCCTAAATCGTTATTAATTTTGTAAAACTACATTTCACGATAACTGCTAATGAATAATTTTTGATTTACAATAATATGAAATAATTAATTAAAATAATTATATACTAGATAGAAAAAACTAAAAATATCTTAAATACAAATTATAATTCTAAAACATTTTTAAGTTAATATTTTTTTAAAATTATTTATTTAATGTAATTTACAACTGTACAAAATAGTACAATAGGTAAATATGTAGTTTCATATACACTTGAAAATCTTAGGAAGGAACCACCCATTGGTGGTACTTCAGACATTAATTTAAATTAGAAGGTCTCGTGGCCATCTTCTATTCAGACGCCTCGGAGGATTATCAGGGATTGTTAAGGATGAAAGATTAAGAATTAATGGGTTAGGATGGTTAAGGAGCGCATATCTGTTTTGGGTCAAATCTGTAACGAATGGGATGTTAAGGTCTTTGTGAATGAGTATATTTGTGACGTAATAAGGAGCATCAAGGATTTTACGTAGGATTTTGGATTGTAACGATTGGATGCGGGAAGAATTTGATGGTTTGGTGGAGCCCCAGAGCTCAATTCCATATGTCCAAATTGGTCTGATTATTGTAGTGTATACTAATTTTTTGTAGTGAATGGGAAGTTTAGAGCGTTTGTCAAGTAAGTGTCGTAGCAATCGGAGTCTACAAACAGTTTCTTGTCGTTTCAGTCTTGTGTGTGGATTCTAAGTAAGTCTCTTGTCAAGATGGAGTCCTAAGTATCGAATCTGTTCAACAGGCGTTAGTGATGTATTTAGAAAGGATACTGTAGGACAGGAGGGCAGAGGTTTACGACGGAGAGTAAAGGTGATCTGGTGGGATTTGTCAGGATTTATTTTGATTCTCCAGTTTTTACACCATTCTTCAATAGATGTTATGTGTGCCTGTAGTGTTTGTGATGCATTAGTTGGGTCTTTGTTTACAGAAAGTATACATGTGTCATCAGCTTAAGTTGTTAGGACTGTGTTAGGGTGGGTTGGGATGTCAGCTGTATAAACCGTATAAAGAATGACCTAAGATACTACCTTGAGGAACACCGGCGGACTGAGAAAAGAGAGATGACCAGGCTAGGTTATGATTTACTTTAAAGGTTCTATCAGTGAGGTAGGAGCGGATTATGAGGAAATTTTTTGGTGGTAGGAATTGACGAAGTTTATAGAGCAGACCTGGATGCCACACTCGTTAAGTTAATTTGATTTCGATTTTTTTATATGGCATTGATTAGGTATTTGGTGACAAAATTAATTATATACAGGGTGTAACAGGATAAGTCTACGAACTCCAGGTGGTGATTTGACACCTCAAGTACAACAAATAAAGTCTACTTGTTCCATATCCGATTCTCAACTAGATGACAGAATCCAATGTTTTTGTGTTGTTTTTTTTTGTGAATAACTCAAGTTTTCTTCATTAAAATAGCCATGCCTTTTTTCAGTTTTAGGCGCTTTTTAAATATTGCTCGACCTAACTATCTTAAAGTTTCCTCTTCCCGTTTTAAGCTAATATTTCAAAAGTGATAGCCGGGAAGAAAAAAAGGCAGTTATTTCGTTCCAATTTCTGATTAATTTAATGAATACTATATGTAATTACTGGTCAAAATTGATGAGTCTGCCAAGTATAGGTAGGGGGAATAAAAAATTTTCATTCGGAGCTCTATATCTTTAAAACTACCAACAACACAAGAAAACCTAAAAGAACATTGTTTAAAGAAGAGTAAATTTGATGAAATATTATCCCTAATAGAGCTATTTACGTCCAATAGTTCTCGAGATATAGTTTTTTAAAAAGCAACATAAAAATGTACTAAAAGATTAGTATTTAGTGAATTTATTTTGTGAAATATATATCTGAGGAACTATGAGATGTATAGCTGTCTATTAGCACTTAAATTAAAACTAATTTAATGTACTATAAAGTAGTTTATGACCTTTATCTTCGTAGGAATATTAGTTTTCATGATATTTGCTAAAATAAATTGAGTTATAGTTGTTCGGACAAAAATTTTGATTTATGAAACACTTTATTTCAGAAACCATAAGACGTACAGATGTCTGCCACCACTCAAATTAAAGCTAGTTAAATTTACTATAAAGTAGCTTATAACGTTTTTCTTATAAGTATTTGTTTTTGACAGAATAAATTCACAAAATGTTAATTTCTAGTTTTCGGGTAAAATGTTTAATTTTTGAAAAAATATATCTCTAGAACTATAACACGTACATATATCTGCCAATACTCAAAAGAAAGGAAATTTAACTTACTATAAAGTACTAGCTAATGTAAAAACATCATTAGAGTGTTACCAAGTGGTTAGTTTCTCTACACGCCTATATCACTCCACTGTAATTTTATATCAAATTTAATATTAATTAATAAAAATAATTTTGTGTATTTATAATTATCCAATAGCATTCCTGAGACAATGCTATATAAATACACCCTTGAACGCCATTTTGGTAATTATTACAACACTAAATTTCCCTTCCAATAAATTATATTATAGTTATTTCACACCGAAAATAATGTTACTGTTATTTAAAATGATTAGTAACGGTTTTAACCATGAATTTCAACTTCCCATCTTAGGTTAATGGGATGTACTTTCTGATGTAGATCCCTTAGGGGCATTACTTTCAGTTGATCCTTTCATGGGAATATCCCGTTATGTGTGTATGTATCCCGTTATATTTTATGCCTTCCAGCATTTATTACGGGAGAAACTCAATGTGCAATGAGCTGACAGGTGATGTGAGCCGTAAGTGAAAGGATGCGTAGGTGTGAAGGAAGTAGGCAGCTGTGGCAGATTGTACCTTCCAGATATTAATTACAGATAACACTTGAAATTCGATTATGGAGGCACTGAATCGTACTTGAATAAATACACTTGGAGGAGATGCTGGAGAATATAAATCCGACCCATAAACATTCACGCTAGTTAATTTTTTTAATAATTTATTTACAACTGTAAACATATATACACATCAAGTAAATTTGCTGTAAGTGATATGAACATGTGGAGAATCTACCCATTGATAGAACTCTAAAAACATTTCTAAAGGAGAAGATCTCGAGGCCATCTTCTTTTCAGACGCCTAGGAGGATTATTAGGTAGTGAAGGAGAAGCCAGGCTAGAAATGAGTTGGTTTGCGTGGTTGGGAAATTTATTATGGAAGGATTGGTATCTGGTTCTGGCCAAATCGGCAACATATGGGACATTGAGGTCCTGATGGATGATTTGATTTGTGACAAAGTAAGGAGCATTAAGGATTTTAGCTCAATTCCGTATGTCCAGATAGGCCTTATAATAATCATGTAGATCAGTCTTTTGTAGTGGATTGGAAGTTTGGACCGTTTGTCTAGTAAATGTTGTAATAGTCGGAATCGACGAGCAGTTTCCTGTCTTTTTAGTCTTGTATGAGGATTCCATGTCAGTCGTTTGTCCAGATTTAGTCCTAAAACGAGTTGATTTGGGTGGTTGGGAAGTTTATCATGGAAGAATTCGTATCTAGTTCGCTAGTTAAATTTAAATAAACTGAACAAATCTTCTTATGCCGTTAATAATTGAATATGAAAAAATTAGTAATTTATTAAAATTCAATATTAATTTAATAATATTTAAAATTAAACTAACTGCAGTAAACCCTCCCCAACTTTTTCTGGTATTTGTTAATTAAGGCGTGTAGCTTTAACACCAGCGCCCTCTACATTTTTCTGAAATGCCTTTTTTTCTCAGAAAAACTTGGGGTTGATATCCAACACGTGGCGAAGATAACAGAAAACATCATACTGGACTCCCTGGAAAACATTCACTATCACATGTACGGAAAATGATAGGTAATAGAATCATCCAGAGGAAGAGTGGCAGGTATATATTGCACATTTTACTTGTTATTTTATTGTTTTTGTATATATTTATTATATTATTGGTGGACTCTCGGGGAATCTCGAATCTAAACTTAAAAGTCTTATGAATTGTGCAGTAGGATTTATTTTCGGATCAGCAGAATTACGCACATAACCCAGTGTTCCGGGTAACCTACAGCAACCGAAATGTTGAATCGGAAAGGCTGTATAGGATTAGCGCCCCATGTGGTCAACAGTCAAAACTCACCTCCTCCAGCGCTCTCTGTGAAGGGAAGCAACCCAGACTAAGTTGAGAAGAGAGCCATCTTGTCTTCTGGTATAAGCAGTTCATCATTTCTTTTGTCTCTCATCAGGAATCTACCATGGGTGAGTAGAACTCTTGGAGTTGTTCTCAGGAGCAGAGGGAAGAGAAGCATGAGAATGTGAGGGGAAGAAAGAACCATGGAGTAAGTTAATTAACATTCACCACCACATAGTAATCATCATCAACCACCTCATTATCTACAATTCCATAGCCCAGCCTTTAAAATTTACTAACTATCTATAAACATAAATGTTTTCTTTCGGCCACCCACTACACCATTAGTAACTTAAACAATAGAATTTTATTTTTCATTTAAACATGTTCATTTTAAATTATACAGTCCACTCCAACCCAACCAGCCAACCAAAAGTGAAGTGTGTCCGGCAATTCGGCTGAGGGCATGCTTCATACACCCAGTATTACGCCGAGCTGAAGTTGCTCTATCCATCCTTCCGATGGCAGTACTTCCTAGCTTCCTTTCTATTCCAAGCAATTAGTATTCAACGCCCCTCCTATATTCTAGAAAACCCGGAATTCAAATTATCTGTCCAATCCCGTACTAGCAGGTCCCGTTTATCTGACATCTATCCTCCACCTCACCGAACCGCAGCGTTTGGTAAATCGTTTTTTATCCGAGCATATCTCTGGAACTCCCTTCCCTCGTTTAAATCCCTTCTATTTAACTACCTTTAGCTGCACCAATCTAATCCATTATTATAATAGTACAGATATTTTGTAATTACTTTTTTTTTGTTTTTTATTTAGTCAGTTTGATTTTTAATTGGTCTATTTTTTCTTCTCTGTATATAAGTTATAACTAAGTGTGGCCACACTATTTTATGGGCAATAAATGTTATTATAAAATTAAAATTACCGTTTTACTTGTTCTAAAGGGATCTAGGTCCCAGAATAATAAACTATTTTTCATTTCATAGGTTTCATTTCAATTAATAGGTTTTAACTGTTACCAGTTAGATAGGTGTGTCCGCTATAGAGAGGGTATCTTAAATATAAGTCTCTATTGTAATAAAAGCAGTTAAATATCTATTATCTATTAACATTGCTAAAACAAACAGCTGATGAGAAGTTAAGCGTAAAGAATGGCAGGCAGTGAAAGGATAAAGTAATTAACAGCTGTGACCTCTACTATTCTAACACCTTTGTCTACAAAATGTAGCTTCAATTCTAATTTTAGCTAAGATAATTCCGTTTACTTGAAACTGTTTATCTTTTATTAATTTTTTTTTTATATTTGAGCTTGCTACGCCAGAACATGATTTTTTAAATTTTACAGGAGGCCAATAAAAAATTGAAATCCTAAGTTAACCTTTTTCTTTGTTGACATTTATAACTATTTACATAAAAAATCATCTAGTAAAATTAATGCTAGATTATAATGGTATGATACAGGCTTGTAGAGAAAGTACTAATAACTAGTTATCTAATATCATTACTCCATTAGAAGGTCTCGAGACAACTTCTTTTCAGGCACCTCAGAGGATTGTCAGGAATGGTTAGGGAGTTTATAATGGAAGGAATGATATCTGGTTCGGGCTAGATCGGTTACATATGGAACATTAAAGTCTTTATGTATGATTTCATTTGTGACAAACTAAGGAGCATTTAGGATTTTACGAAGGATTTTGGATTGCAAGCATTGAATACGAGAGAGATTCGAAGGTTTAGTGGAGCCCCAAAGCTCAACTCCGTATGTCCAGATTGGCCTTATTACAGTCATGTAGATCAGTCTTTTGTAATGAATTGAAAGTTTATTGGCTGTGATATGGGATTGCAGAATTAGTAATGCAATTAAAGGGCGATTAAAGGGCAATTAAAGGGCGATCGTTTACTGCGAGCACACATATGTCATTGTCATACGTAGTGTTAGGATATAACCGGAAAAAAAAATTCTCTCTC
>NW_027107648.1:1518023-1519023 GCF_000696795.3 Halyomorpha halys | reverse complement strand
ATTTATTGCTATTTACAACTGTACATTATAATACATTTAGTAAATCTTATCTAAGTTAAATTGGAGTGTTACAGGCGTGTAGAGAAACTACCCATTGGTAGCACTCTAATGACATTTTACATTAGCTGGTCTCGTGGGCATCTTCTTTTCAGGCGCCTCGGAGGATTGTCAGGAATGGAAGAGGATGCAAAATTAGAAACTAGGGGGTTTGAGTGGATAGAGAGTTTATAATGGAAGGAGTGATATCTGGTTCGGACTAGATAGGTTACATAGGGAACATTAAGGTCTTTATGATGATTTTATTTGTGACAAAGTAAGGAGCATTGAGAATTTTACGAATTTTTTTTTTAAACCACTAAATTTTTTTTTGGTTTTATGGTGAGAAACTTCAGTTAGTAATAAATATCTTTTTCCATTATTTCTGTAAGTTTCATGAACACAACACGGATCAACTCCCTACAACCTAATGACCATATTTTGTATTTATTTCCACTTTCGCTGATTGGAAATTCAATTGTTTATTTTCAACATTAAGACGAAATATAATATTACATTTATTGACAATGTCGCCTTCGAACCTCTCAGTTTTGTACGACTTCACGAACGCTTTGACGACGGATTACATGGTCACGGGAAATGATTTCAAAAGTTACACTATGTCATCATCGGCTCAAATAAAAATAAAATAACAATTCAATATTTTTCGTTGCTCTATACAATTGCTAAACAATTTTAACCCGTTGAAGGTTAGGTTACGTTACTTTAGGACAAACAACAACTTGGATTAGTCCATTTTTAAAAGATATTATATTATATGATTAGTAAAAAAAATTGTTCTAAATCTAATGAAAATTAAAGATGCATTTTTATTTTATTTTATTCATTAAGAAATTACATCCAATATAGTCCGACCAGAAGATATCTATTAGTCAGTGGCAAAATAACACATAAAAATAATAAAATATAAGTGAAATTTAAATATTAAAATTTATAAAAATAT
>NW_027107648.1:1517057-1517973 GCF_000696795.3 Halyomorpha halys | reverse complement strand
TATCGAAATGATTATTTATTAAAAACAGTATAAAAAGCATTACATAAAGAAAAAATGGCCGTGGAGAACCTCAACTATCGTTTAACTGTTATTAAACTAAACTTTCTGAAATATTGATATTTCGTCCTCGATATTATTTATTACAATATCGAAATTTATTTCTTGATATTATAATTTAGATATTTTCAAAGAAATTAAATAAAAATAATTACTTCGGTTCAAATTCATTAGGAAGTCCCTGAATATATTATAAGTATGTGTAAATAATAAAATCGTAATAGTTACATAGGTGATTTCCAAATTTTTTCACCTCGGCAACTTGTTGCTGCTGAAAAAAATTCGTGGCACCCTTCTCGAGCTAATACAATGTCACCAGAATTATCAGGGCGGTTGCTTTTGTAGAACAGAAAGAAAAAAACAATGCAAAAGTAAATACTAGAAAGCATTGTATATTTGCTATTTTATTTGTATTTATTTCTAATATAATGAGAAAATGGCATACACTTGACAAAAATCTGTGTATGCTTGTAGACACCACTTACACACGCTTGTGACATCCCACTTACTTTGGGAACTTCTGGTTTACATCCTTATTTTAACCATTTATACTGGAACTTAAATGAGATAATTTTTCCTCCATAAAGAATATATAAAATAATAGTTCAGAAGTAAAGAAACGCTATAAAGAAAAATTATTCATGCAATAAGAAAATTACATGGAAGATTTTTTGTAACAAGAACTTGCCCCAAATGTAATGTACATTATTTTTTTGTTAAACCCTCTGTCCATTTAGATATCTTCAGTTTATTTATTTTTTTATTTATTAATTTTTTTAAATATTTATTTATTGCTATTTACAACTGTACATTATAATACATTTAGTAAATCTGATCTAAGTTAAATTGGAGTGTTACA
>NW_027107648.1:1510684-1515962 GCF_000696795.3 Halyomorpha halys | reverse complement strand
AAACGGATTTTGAAAAGAATAATAAAGCTGAAAATTTGCAATTAGTGAATTAATATAATAATGAGAATGCATGTTTTGACAAACTTAGTCCCAGAAAAATAAATATATATATTTTTTTATTTATAATCTTAAACACTTTCTTGAGACTGGTTAATGTAGTTTAAATAAATTTAAATTTTATCCATTATAGTCTCAAAACATTTTATTCTCTTTATAAGTCCGACGTTTCGGCCAATCCGGTCATCCTCAGGGACAATCTTAATGCAATTGTTGAACTAAATAATTTAAAAACACAACTTCATGCAGGCAACTCTAATTTTCATATTAAAATAAAAATTAAATTTCTTTATCACAGTCACCTATTTGTTAAAATTTATCACAACTTTAAGATAAACACAACTAAGGATTGTGATAAATTTTAAATTTATTGAAATTATTTTAATAAACTATAATGGAAAAAATTTAAATTTATTTAAACAATATATATTTTTGTTCTATTAGAACATAAGATTAACTTAATGTTCCAAAGAGAAAAAAATACTGTTTTAGTTATCTTAGTGTTTGAAATATACTGAATCCATTTGTACATAAATCCATTTTGTAACCTTTATATCATAACGAGAGACCAAAAGCACCAATAGTAAGGTTATCTATTAGTACTCAAACAAGTGAGGTGAGGGAAAGATAATGTGACGAAATGATCTTTCCTCTATGTCACTTGTTACATTTTTCCATTACTTTATTAGAGTTTAAAAAATTCATTTACTATTAAAACACATCTTATTCTCCAATATTATTTGAAAAATATCACATTTTCTCTTAATACAAGTATTCACGATGCTGTTTTAAATGTAAAAATTTTAAAATGCTAAATTTTAGTATAGTAGTTTAGTAAAGTATAGGATTTCGTGTAGCCCAATTTAAATTTCATAAATTATATTTTAATTTCAAAGCAACTTTGTAATCTTTCCTTCCAGAATTTCATTATTTTGATATATTCCTTTTCTAGAGTTTTAAAACGTCCAAACACGAACTATGAGCAACTAACCTATCAAAACGACACTAGACCAAATGGTATGGTGTTCAGCTGGTCTGCTGCGTGACGTCATTCTCTATTTATCAGACCTGTTAAAAGACTCAACAATGTTAAATGTTATACCGTTTTAACATGCTAAAAGAAGGAGTTGACAGGACAACGGTTATGGGGTTCTACCTACGCAATTTTTTTTATTACAAATCGTGACATTAAGTCTAAAACCACGTAACAAGATATGTTTTATACTTTAGAATGGTGACTGTATAATATAATATATAGCTGTAAATTTCAATAAAGATATTAAAAAAAAAAATGGAGATTTTTAAATTATGTTCACTATACACCTATAAAGTTATTGCTTTGGTTTTATTGCGACCTTATAAAATCTCTCTTAAAAAATGGCCATTTTAGGGCAATAGGGGATTTCTAGTGTAGTCAATAAATTATATAATTAATTTAAAAGTAATAAATTCTGATTCGAATGATTAAGACAATTCAATAAATCGATTAATATGGTCTTAAACTAAATTAGTCAATGATGTTGGATGTAATTGCTAATATTGAAACGTAATAAACCAATCAGTAGTTTCTCTACATGCCTGTATTACTTCATTATAAACTTACATCAAATTTACTGAATGTATTATTATGTATAGTAGTAAATTTCAATAAGAACAAAAAAAAAAAACTATGGGACAAGGTAAATTAAAAAAAAAAAAAAAGTGTAGAGCCAACGAAGTAAAAGTTGAAAGTTCTTAGGAAAAAATTGATATAGAAAAATTCTGATTTTTTTTTGGAGATGTCACGGTCATCATTCAAAAGTCGGGTTACATGACACGGTATATTATATCAAATGTGTAAGGATCTTGTGCAATATCTCTTTCGATGCGTAATCAACAGAATCTTTGTTTGTACATTATTGGACTTTGTCTCCAAGAAAAACCATTCGCAAGTTCCTGAATCCTTTCTCATCCCCTATTCAATGACTGTAGTCTATGGTAAAGCCAGAGTATGCAGTTATTGATAATAATAACACTGGTTCTGAAGTTTACTGAGTAGAAATCTACATTGGTTATTAGACTAAAAACTATCATATACATTAAACTAAGACTTATATAGATTACATTTCTCTTTATGAGATGATTGTTGGATGATGATACTGTTTCTAATTTTGCTTGCCATTTCTGATCTCCACCTTCCGGAGGCCCAGCAGGTCTCTGGTTTCTTCTATTCCATTTGGCTAAGGAAGGGATTGAGGCCTTCAATCCAATCTTCTGTTCAGTCACCTCATCCCCCCTTCATGCGAGGTGGCAGGGAAGTAAGATCCCCAAACAACCAATAAACATCACCCTTTAACTCCTCTTTTCTCTTGACTCCCTCTCTCTTCTCTACTATCTTTCGACTTATGACGTTTTTTTTTTTATTATTTAATATTATCTTTCTTATATATCTACTAATTGTTTTTAATTTTCTCTTCTTTGTTTAATAGACCCCTGTCCTCCAATTTCATTTATAGTAGTATTTTCACAGAATGGACCATTCAAAGCACAGTTAAGCATCTTATTGTTACACCTTAAAGTACCAACGGTAGAAAAAGATCCCATTTATGAAACAAATGTATAATGCAATTTACTAATTAATATTCTGTTTTTTCTATTTTAGAGGGATCGGAAAAAAAAAAAGGTTTGAGAGTAGGAAAATAACTTTTAAAGGTAAAGATGGCAGATCGTCTAATTGCTTTCCTCGTTTTCAAAATAATGGATATATGTTTACTCGGCCAACAGAGAGCAGCACAATAGCTTGCAGTGTCTTATATGTGATTAAATTGAATTTATTCAGGGGGGAGGGGAATCCCTGAACACCCCCTCAACTTTTGAATGATTGAATTCTATAATTTTCTGAGTAATCAATCAACCTTAAATTTTTGGTTTTACTGTCAGTCTGAATGACCGCATAGAGTAAGATTAATATTCCGTAACTCATTTCAAATAGGTATTGTTAACTACGATACACATTTATACAGGCATGCATATATGTATATGGCGCAGGCATTTTGTTACACAATCGATTAATGAAAACAAACCTTTCTCAATTAAATAATTGTCGAATCGAAACGGGACTGGGAGTTGTAAAACCGTAGCTGGACAGGACATAAAAATAAATCGATACTTAATAAGATCGTAAACGATATCAGAAGTCGATTCGTGGACCCGTTACGACATGACAGGCGATGTAAAAACTTCCACACGAACTATACGACAAAAAATAGAAACGCAGAACGGTTTCTACAGCCCGATGATTTAATACAACTAACGAATCGGTATACGTTCTCTCCAAGAGAGCGTAGTCCTTGCCACACTTTCGATAACTGGTCGAGTCCGAAGAATAATATAATACAGGCTGAGTACTCAGTTTAAAAGATATGGTGCGTTGGGCGCATCATACAACTTTCACATACTGATCAATTTACGTTAGTTACCACTATTTTTGTTTTTCTGGAAGATTATTGATTGACCGTGTGTATAGATGAATGGAATATGGTTCGGGTGTGGTAAAAAAAAACTCAAATAGTAGAATTATACTATTTTAGTGAGCCAACGTTTCGCCCCACGTTGCAGGGCTTCGTTAGGGCTGTTTTGACGACAGTCAAAAATAAAGACAGAAACAAACTTTATTTTTGATTTTAAGAAAAAACTTTATTTTTTACTGCCGTCAAAACAGCCCTGACGAAGCCCTGCAACGTGGAGCGAAACGTTGGCTCAATAAAATAGTATAATTCTACTATTTGAGTGTTTTTTTTACCGCACCCGGACCATATTCCATTCATTTATTTTTTATTTTTTTTATTTTTATGTTGTTTGCAAAAAATATGTAAAGACCAAAGAAGAAAAAAATTATGGACAAAAAATGTTTATTTTACTGCTGCTATAAAAATTAGGATTTTAGAGTTTCTCGAGGACGAATATAAATTTTGTTCCTGCCAAGAATACAACAGTTTAAACAATGTAATTCTCAATGATCCATGGACCAACCTACTCGCTATAATTGTCTGTTTGAAAAGTCAGATAAGTAAGCCTACCATGGAGGATTTCATTTTAAACAGCCGCGGTGATTCGAGGAGCCCAGAAGCGGATCTCTACCGAGAGCCAAGTCATCGGGAAGTTCCACTTATAATGCCAGAAGGCAATCCAAGGTATCCTTCACACCCAGCTATACATCTAGCATACCTTCTATATGTACGTAGCAAATACCCACTAAAATCTTGACAGGAGGGTATGAAAAAAAAAAAAAGTTTCATTTTCAGAAGGGGAGTAGAGCGTTTCACGCCTTCTTCCAATTTTAGGCGCTTTGGCGCTTTTTAAATATTGCTCGATTAAACTATCTTAAAGTTTCCTCTTCCCATTTTAAGCTAATATATATTTATTAATTTACCCCCATTTTCACACTGGACTCAGATTTTATTATTTTAATTTTTTAATGAATGTATTTTAAACTAAATTTAACGGCGGTGAGGTACCGTATTAGAACCATGCAGGTCAAGAAAAATATATTTCAACATGATTAGGCGAAAATTATACAAGACTATAACAACAATTATCCCCAACTTCCCTCAAAATTTTAGCCTATTCAGACAAGCTGTTTTTGAACACTGCAGTGATGAGACAATACGTTTACGCATGCATAGGTGAAAGAATTGAATCTGAGAAGATTTGGGGGATAACATGATAACAACTGGGATGATTCTTGAAAATGTCATCAAAATTAGATTAACGACTTAATTAAGAAAACAGAAATTAAATTACCGACAAACGGGTATGGGACTTTGTTCCTTGATGTTTAAATTGTAAAATTCCAGAGCCGATTTGCGATTCATTGGACATATATAAATATATTTAATTTTCTGCAGCAAATAATTATTTAGGTAACAAGCATATAATTGAAATATCAACACCAATGTGAATTTAATTCATTAATTAAATGTTTCATCTAGATAGCTTCCAAAAAAACTAAAATTTGGATCAAAATAAATCTAAAATTTTAAATAAATAATATAGATTATCCTTGTTTTTTTTTCTTACCTCCTTTATTGTAAATGTATATAAAACAATATTATATCTAAGTATATGTTAAAAAAAAAGTAACTGGTGCCCTTCCTTTGCCATATGGCATTATAAGGGATTAGGGTGGGCCCGCTGAAGGTGGGGTTACAATATTGCCCCAGGAGCCGCTGGCCGGGGGGGG
>NW_027107648.1:1494874-1509669 GCF_000696795.3 Halyomorpha halys | reverse complement strand
AAAAAAAAAAAAAAAAAAAAAAAAAAACAACAACTTTACATATCTTTTGTATTATGCATTTGTATGCATGTATCATATAAATTTAATAATAAAGGAGGTTACGAAAAAATCTACCTAGAACCCAAATTAAGAACATTAAAAATACTTACGGTATGAAAATGTTAGATCCAGAAAAAATAAACGGGAAAGTGACCAAATATTCCACATACCTGTAACAATAATACTTTGTTAACAAAAGAAAATCATTGACAGTTTAAAACTTTATAAACACTGAAAAAAGTTAGCTTAAAGTAATTTAAATTCATAAAATAACAAGTTTTTGGGGTTCACTCAGCATCTTTTGTAACAATTTTTTCTAACTCCTTTCAATTTTTTTTATTTTCGACATGACCTTTCACTTGAGAGGACACAATATTACTATAAGCGAGAACGTGACCTAGACACGATTGGATCGAGTGGCCAGGGACCGCAAGTCATTCTCTATATTAATATTTCAATGCGAGCACTTCACTGAGTGCTAATAATAAATTGTTAGGGCCCTTTAGTGTGATTTATATTTACTGTTAACGTTTGTAGAAAGTGATTGATTGAACCACCAAAGTACATTTTTATTTTTTATATATCTTTATTGATATTTACAACTGTACATTTGAGAGTTTATACATCCAGTAAATTTTCTGTTAGTTTATAATGAAGTGATGCAGGCGTGTAGAGAAACGACCCATTGGTGGCACTCTGATGACGTTTTTACATTTGTAGGTGTCGTTGCCATCTTCTTTTCAGGCACCTCGGAGGATTGTCAGGAATGGAAGAGGATGCAAGGTTAGAAACTAGGGGGTTTGAGTGGTTAGAGAGTTTATAATGGAAGGTGTGATATCTGGTTCGGGCAAGATCGGTTACATAGGGTACATTAAGGTCTTTATGTATGATTTTATTCGTGACAAAGTTGTGTTAATAGACATCTATACCTCACATAGTTCCTGAGATATAAATTTCTTAAAATAAACTCATTAACCACTAATCTTTAAGTATATTTTTATGAAATTTAACTTTTTAAAAAGCTATATTCAGGTGCCTCGGAGGAATTAAAGCAATTAATTAATTAAAGCAAGGGTAAAGACTACTGCGTTTGGGTGGTTTGAGAGTTTATAATGGAAGGAATTATATCTGGTTCGGGCTAGATCGGTTACATATGGAACATTAAAGTCATTATGTAGGATTTTATTTGTGACAAGGTAAGGAGCATTGAGGATTTTGGATTGTAAGGATTGGATACGAGAGTAATTAGGAGGTTTAGTGTACCCCGAAGTTCAACTCCTTATGTCCATTTTGGCCTTATTACAGTCATGTAGATCAGTCTTTTTGTAATGAACTGGAACTTTAGACCGTTTTTCCAGTAAGTGCTGTAATAATCGAAATCGACGTGCAGTTTTCTGTTTTTTCAGTCATGTTTAAGGATTCTAGGCTAGTCGTTTGTCCAGTTTCAGTGCAAGGTAGCTGATCTATTCGACAGAGGTAAGAGCAACATTATTAAGGGATACTGTAGGGCAGTCAATAACGACGAAGGGTGAAGGTGATTTGATGGGATTTATTCCGTAGTACATTTGAAGCAGTTAAATATCATATGGTATACAGTATGAGAAGCACCAAATAAAAATGAATTTTATTCATTTTTAGAACATAGTTCGACATTTATTAGATTTTTTTCATGATTTCAGAGCATTATACAAATCAGTCATATTACGAATTACAAAAACAAGAGGCATAAAATTAAAGATAGACGTCATCAACAAGAGGTAGAATTACGAGTTCATAAAGATAATTAGTAATATTAAAAACTTTTTTTTTTAATTATTTATTTATTGTAATTTACAACTGTACAAAATAATACAATAGGTAAATATGTTGTATGTTTCATATACACTTGAAAATCTTGGGAAGGAACCACCCATTGGTGGTACTTCAAACATTAATTTAAACTAGAAGGTCTCGTGGCCATCTTCTTTTCAGAGGCCTCGGAGGATTATCAGGGATTGTTAAGGATGAAAGATTAAGAATTAATGGGTTAGGATGGTTAAGGAGTTTGGAATAAAAAGACGCATATCTGTTTTGGGTCAAATCTGCAACGAATGGGATGTTAAGGTCTTTGTGAATGAGTTTATTTGTGACGTAATAAGGAGAATCAAGGATTTTACGTAGGATTTTGCATTGTAAGGATTGGATGCGGGAGGACTTTGATGGTTTGGTGGAGCCCCAGAGCTCAATTCCATATGTCCAAATTGGTCTGGTTATTGTAGTGTATACTAATTTTTTGTAGTGAATGGGAAGTTTAGAGCGTTTGTCAAGTAAGTGTTGTAGCAATCGGAATCTACGAGCAGTTTCTTGTCGTTTCAGTCTTGTGTGTGGATTCCAAGTAAGTCTCTTGTCAAGATATTAAAAACTAAACAGATTTTTAACGAAACATCGAGCAGGCAAAATCTGCTATAAAACTGGCAATAAAACATGTTTTATGGGTCTGGAAGATCAGACTCTAATACAACTTTATTGTTCGGATAGTCTTGCCCTCCAATGAAAAAACAATTTGTTAAAATAAATATTTTTTTCAAATAATTATTATAAAACTGCAAGTACCTAGTGTAATTTATGATTAATAACTATCACAATTAAAACATTACTTGTCTATTAGTGTGTTCTACATTTAGTACAAGAGCCGGGAAGAAAAGAAGGCAACTATTTCACTCCTAGTTTTGATTACATTAGTGAAAACTATGTATAATTACTAGTCGAAATTGATGAGTCTGCCAAGTATAGGTAGGGGGAATAAAAAATTTAAAGCTCTATCCTTAAAAACTACCAAAAACACTAGAAACCCTTAGAGAACATTATTTAAAGTAGAGTAAATTCTCTGAAATATTAGCCCTAATAGAACTATTTACATCCAAGAGTTCTCGAGATATAGCTTTTTAAAAAGTTAAATTTCATAAAAATATACTTAAAGATTAGTGGTTAGTGAGTTTATTTTAAGAAATTAATATCTCAGGAACTATGTGACGTACAGATGTCTATTAACACAACTTTGTCACAAATAAAATCATACATAAAGACCTTAATGTTCCCTATGTAACCCGAACCAGATATCACACCTTCCATTATAAACTCCCTAACCACTCAAACCTCCTAGTTTCTAACCTTGCATCCTCTTCCATTCCTGGCAATCCTCCGAGGCGCCTGAAAAGAAGAAGGCCACGAGACCAGCTAATGTAAAATGTCATTAGAGTGCTAGTAATGGGTAGTTTCTCTATACGCCTGTAACAGTCCAATTTAATTTAGATCAGATTTACTAAATGTACTATAATGTACAGTTGTAAATAGCAATAAATAAATATTAAAAAAAAAAGTTAAGTTATCAAGAAGTTTTCAATAGTTCGTATGGTTTAAACGGATTTGGAAATGTAGCTAAAAAATACTTACTACGAAATTCTGTGAGAGGCCCGTGGGACATAACTGGAGGGAGCGTAAATCAACTTGAGAAGGCGCGCATTTAAATGGACCCAAGTAATAACGTACTTTAAGCCCCGAGCAATATTTCAGGGGGAGATTAAGCGTTTCGTCACCGGTTTGTAGGTTAGTTCTAAAAGCGGACTGGGACACTTCATCACAACTTGCTAAAAGGTCTTTGGTAGTTTTTGCACTGCAGTTCACAATGACAGAATTAATAGCCCAAAAACAGGTCGATCTCTAGAGTGCAGGGGTCATTGAACGCCATTATTCTGGGTTAGTCCTGGCACCCACTTCTAGTAGTACAAGAGCCGGGAAGAAAAAAAGGCACTTATCTCACCCTAATATTTGATTACTTCAATAAAAACTATGTATAATTACTTGTCAAAAGTGATGAGTCTGCCAAGTATAGGTAGGGGGATTAAAAAATGGCGGCTGTTTCAAAACCTTAAAAAACCATTGATTTTTCATTCGAAGCTCTATATCTTAAACCAACAACACTAGAAAATCTAAGAGAGCATTATTTAAAGAAGAGTAAATTTGCTGAAATATTATTTCTAAAAGAGCAATTTACGTCTAATAGTTCTAGAGATATACCTCTTTAAAAAGCAATATTTCTTCAAAATACAATGAAAGATTAGTAGTTAGTTAATTTATTTTGAGAAATCTATATCTCAGGAACAATGTGACGTACAGATGTCCAATAGCTCTCATATTAAAGCTAGTGTAATGGTCTATATAACTTTATGAAAAACTTCATTTCAGTACAGATGACTGTCAGCGCTTAAATTAAAGCTAGTTAAATTTACTACAAAATAGTTAATTATGTTTATCTTTGTAGAAGTAGTAGTTTTATGATATTTGACAAAATAAACACACAAAATGTTAATTTCTAGTTGTTCGTATAAAATGTTGGATTTTTAAAAAATATATCTCTAGATCCATAAACGCACATATTTTAACTTACTATGAAGTAGTTTATAACACTTATCTTCGTAGGGGTAGTAGTTCTTATGATATCCACATATGAATATAAATTTGGCAAATGAAAATTTGTCCGAACAACTATAAATCAATTTATTTTAGCAAATATCATAAAAACTACTACTTCTACGAAGATAAATGTCCTTAACTGCATTATAGACCATTAAACTAGCTTTAATTTGAGTGCTAATAGACATCTGTACGTCAAATAGTTTTTGAGATATAGATTTCTCAAAATTAATTCACTAATTACTGATCTTTCAGTACGTCCTATACAACATTTTTATGAAATGTTCCTGTTAAAAAGCTATATCTTGAAAACTATTTAACGTAAATAACTCTATTAGGGCTGATATTTTAGCAAATTTACTCTTCTTTAAATGAGGTTCTCTTAGGTTTTCTTCTGTTGTTCCTACTTTTTAAGATATAGAGCTCCGAATGAAAAATTAGTTTTTTTTTATCTCTTTGAAACAGCCTCCATTCATTCATTCATTCCCTCTACCTATACTTGGCAGACTCATCAATTTTGACTATTAATTATACATAGCTTTCATTAAAGTAATCAAAAATTGGGGTGAGATAACTGTCTTTTTTCTCCTCTTGGGCTCTTTTACTATAGGACTGTGGACCTGGTATCGCTGATTTCAATAAAGTTTTGATAATATAAGGTTATATAGTATTAAACACGTGTTCGAGGGTTTTTACCAATACGTGCTAGGAGTCAAGAAAATAAACTTATAAATTTTAGGTTTTTTTTTATCATTATACTTTACTATTTAATCTACGTCTAAATATCATGTAATCTTTTCTTCTTTTTTTTTTTAAAGGAAAAACTCCTCACTACTTCTTATTTCATTATTTAATCTTCGGACAAAGATCATTTTAAATAAGTGTAGAAGATGGTCGGTGGGTGCAGTCAGCAAATAAACAAAAAAATATATATTCGTGCTGACGTTTCGACCTGGATTTCAGAACAAAAAATATACCAACCACATTCAGAGAAATGTAAAAATAAAAATAAATTGTATGTCTATTATTTATTTTTTCTGAATGATGGTTGTTATCTCCTATTGTCTTAGAGACCAAGATGGCTACCCAAAACTACTGCCTCATATATCTGCCACTAGATTGCATTTTTAATTTCTATTCGAATGTGAGGGGGCACCTTCCTCGAACAAGGATTGTCCAAAAGTAACCAAAGTTTATGTTACAATCTATAAAACATGTCAAATACAAAATATATATATTTTTTAATATACCACTATTCAAACATAGCAGCGATATAAACACAGCAGGAAAACTCACATAACAATCTATTTAATTCCTTGAACGAAATAGGTTTAAGTGTGTACCAAGTTTCGAAAAAGCAATGATACTTTCAGTTAAGTAGGGAAACATTTGTTTTATTTCTAATAAAGCCAGATTCATTTTAAAAATCCTTTTTAAAAAAAATAGATAACAAATTAAAGTTTTATTAAAATAGCGTTCTCACGTCCGTACCCTTGAAAGTTTAATATTACATCTATTCCTAATTGCTATATTTTATCCGAGGAGAAGATGGTTGGGGGTGCGGTCAAAATATAACACAAATAAGTTGAAGTAACTTATTTAATCGTGCCAACGTTTCGGCCAGAATTTCTAGCCTTCATCAGGACAGAACAAGATAACAACCAATGAATACAGAAAATAAAAAATTAAATATTAACAGAATGACATAAAGTAAATAACGGTACAGAATGGAATTAATAAACTTAAAGTGATAAAAGAAGTAGAAAATAAAATGTATACATAAGAAATTGAAAAAGTAGGTAACTTAACGTAATTTTTTTTTTTAATTGATAGATATTACAATCTGCCACACAGTTGAGGGCAATAGGTAATAGTGATGAATGATCTCATACATACTAAAATAATAAAAAAAATAAAATAAAATAAAATAAAAATAATAATAATAATAATAAAACTCTCTTAAAATACATACAAACAAAAGAATAGACAAGATGAACATAATCAAACTATCTGTATGAAAAATAAATAAATAAAATAACATAATGATAAAATAATAGATACAATTATAACGTAATTAAGGAAATAAAATAAACATTGGAATATATTTTATCGTGTTTTTTTTTTATCTCGGAATCATACCTGGGAGGCTGTGAAAGATTTATGTACAAACAATTTTTTTATCTCTTAACAAAATCAATTTTGATAAAGTACAAAGAAAAGTAAGAAGCCACTCCTCAAGTAACTTTGAGAAGACAAGGAAGATAATAAAAAATCTTTACTACGAGAAAGGAGTAAAATTTCTCCTGTTTATGCTCAAAAGCTGGCTGGATATATCCTAAATCGGCTTGTGGAAGTCGATAAAGTAAAAAGATTTACCAACCAAGGAACTAGCTAGTGAAGAAGTTAGATTTTTTTTTTTTTTTTTTTAAACAAATTTAGATAAGACATAAGAGGTGTATCATTTTCATTTCGTTGCTTCTTTTACCGAATTGAATGATCTGGTAGTTTACGGTTTTTTGGAAAGTATCTTATATCGCTTCTTTGATAAGGCTAATCTTCCTAATGGGTGTGGTCAGAGTTGGGAAACTATGAAACTGATAGCTAAAATTGTCATGGATACGATATTTATTAATCAATGGTTCATTCATGAATAAGGGTCGTATCCATGGCTACGAACTTAAATTAGCTATGGCTAATTTTGGCCCATCTCTGGTCTGGGAATGGGTAAGGAACTATCCTACTTTTTTTTCTATTAAAACTGAAAATTAACCAAATGTCCCATTAAAATAAATTCCTGTTTGTGTTATTTTACTGTTTAAAATATATTGAAGAAATCAGGATTAGAAACATAACATTGTGTATGAAATACGCCTTCAGCTTAAGGCCAGGTGGACATTCAGTTTTGATTAGCTGGTTGGATTGTAGTGGACTGTATATTGTAATGAATTTTTTTTAAAACTTTTTCCTATTTATTCAAAATAATAATAGATTTATTCATTATAATCATAAAAATAGATCTTTCTGTAATAATACAGAGAATAAAATAATTTTGAAAATATATTGTATAGATGTATTAAGCTCACATTGAGCAACTTAATGCCTGTCTGATAAAGGATGTTCCTTCAACTTATAAAGTAAGGATTTTCGGGCCTCAGAAATTTCGTGATCTTTTACTTTTTAAAGAAAATAAAAAATAAAAAAAATTATTGTTCCATTTCCACCCCTTCAATATAGGATACTAAAGATATGCCTGAAAAATAAATTGTGTTTATCGAATATTATAACATATAATATTTTTGTATATTTATTGTGTTGATACATGTCGCTGGTTTTCTCGAATAGTGGTACATCTGACAAAATAAATTTATATTTTGTTTAACATATTCTATAGATTGTACAGTACACTGTGCTAACGTTTTGACAATCTTACTTGCTTAAGGATAGCGTATAGTGAGATCACAGTAAAGAAAAAACCGCTCTCTACGGTAATGTCTTCATAACACGCTCATCTCAAAATAAAACCAAATCTTTGTTTGTTTATATTTACCACTATTTAAGCAACGCAGCGATATTTTTTTGTATAATCATTATTAGAGTAAAATTATTGTAAAAATAGGCCTGCACAATATACAATTTTTATTAACTTTATTTTTTATCCAGATTATATAAATAAATACAATAATTAAAGAGCATGGTTAGGTCCCCCGAATACGTAAAAAAATGTATTATGTTTAGTAATATACAACACAAGGACTCCCAATCGACTGGGCTATTTCAACAGAATCACGACACCTGTAGTTTTGAAGTAAGGTAACGTTGGGCCATTAATCTTCCATCTAGAGACAGTTACAGTAATGCCTAAGTCGATATTTATTGAAGGAATCGATTTATATCGATAGTTGTAATAGAAGCAGTTCAGCGACCTCTCTTCAAGTCCTTGCGAAACATTCTCAACTGCCACCTTTCACCTTCTGCCGGTCGCTCAGGGTCTCCTCGGTGCTGCAATCTAGATAATATTTTTCTTATCGTCTCAGCTGTCTATCATTAGTTATATATATATATATATATATATATATATCACAATATTGTATAGATAAAATAGAGGCATTATAGAAAATTAAAAAAGAAGGATAGAAAATCATTGAATCAAGCTTTGACAGTCAATTGTTTATTCTTTTACTGTAGCCGTGAGTCAACCCTGAGTGTTCGAGAGCCCTCCGGGGTCCATCTAACCTCATAAACTTGGGTGATTCTGACCAAATCACCTTCTCGCAACCTCTGGTCTAATAATATTACTTCCTTACTAAGTACTGCACCTCATACCCATCAAGGGTTGTACCGATACAGAGATATATACATATACAAATACAATACAATACAACTACGCATTGTATTATAAAAATTTCGAATTCAATTTATATTTTAAATATTCGGAGTTGCCATAGGAAGGTTTAAAAATACTGAAATGGCCGATTTCTTCGGTAAAGTAAAAAATATTAAACATTTTTGGCGCGTAGCTGAGAAAGTACACATTTTCTCATGGTTATAATATCCCAATAGCCATCTCTTTTTAAAGAATAAGAAACGAATATTACGGATTCTAATAAATGATTTTTTATTCACTAAATATAATGAGGATTTCAGTAGAGTAGGTTAACAATATTTTTTTAGAAAAAGCAAATGATATTCATTTTTAGCGTCACCTATAATCCATAAATACCATTTTTTAAAGAAATTAAAAAAAAAATTCACCATAATTTATTTGCAGGTTTTTTTTTTTTTTTTTATTTCAGTGACAATTGTTCGTGATTCTTCTGTATTTTGTCCAATTTTTTACGTTAATACAACCGCTGGAAAACTACATATCTCTTCTTCTAACCTACATAACAATTTAATATAGATTTAATGCTCTTATAAGGGCGAAATATTAGTTTCAAAAGTTTTATTTTATATCTCCGGTTCTAATTTGTTTAATTGTATCCAGTTTGTGCCTCTGATGCAGTTTGTTAAGTATAATGCAAGCTGTTAAACTGTTATCATCTTGAACAGAGTTGATGAAACACTACTAAGCGGAGCGAAACGTCTGAAAATAAATAGTTAGAAAATAAACGTCTGAGAACTATTTTTGTTCTTTTCGACCGCAACCATGACAATTTGAAATGATACAGTCAATTATCTATATATTTAATGTTTTCTATTTTATTCATTGTTATGTATATTTCCAAATTCGTTTGTTTATTATTTTCTTTCATTTTTATGTTTCTATGAATGATAGTTGTTACCTGTTGTTTCGTTTTTAGCCCTGATGAAGACCTGAAATTTAGGTTGAAACGTTGGCAAAAATAAATAGTTTTGGTTTATTTGTTGACCGTACCTTCCCCCCTCCCTCCTCCCCGAACAACCTTTCCACATATTGCTATAAATGTATTGAAATTGGATAAGGAAAATCACCGAGACAAATCAAAAGCTTTTTTAGAACCTAGAAGTATTTTTCTACACGGTTATTATATCTGCAAGTAAATTGGAGAAGTAAACCTTTGACAGATACAATTTTAAAAATCACCTGCTCTCAGCGTTCCAGACAACTTTCTAAATTTCGACCCGACTCTGGTGACCATGACACGCTGACTCCACCGCAATTATTGCCTTTCAATTACAGTCAAGTTGGCAGTACGTGATCTCAGTGCGATCATGTCCTTGCCGTTACTGAACGATGAGTATCCATCGGCAAGATTAACGGAAACTTCAAAGTCGTTGACGGGAACATTGAACTGCCTAGTAAAGTCTCAATTCTGCAGCTATCTCTTTATATAGCAAGCGTTTAGAATTTTATGGTTGAAAGCTCGGGATTTTTTAAAGAAAGTTTAGTTGAAGAAAGTAGTCCTATACAAGGCTATAAAGGCCCTCCCACGTTCAGCGGGCGAACTGTTTAAAATGCCCAATTCTTAGGAAAAAACGAACACGACAAGATGTCTCTTAAATTTCGACCATCTATCCATCAAAATTTCTATGTAAATTTCGATTTAATTTGTAAATATTTAATTCTGAAGAAGGTAAATAGTTAGACGATTGCTGGAAATAGAACTTATTTCTCCATTGTAAGGCTAATCAAAAGAAAACTTGTTAGACCGTCATCTTAAGCTCTCTGCCCATTTATATCAGAAGGCGAGAACGAGACGAAAGTCATATCGTCTCAACCACCTCCTCACTTCTCCGGCTCTCTCATTGAGATTGAAGCTGCAGATATACAAAAGTATTCTGAGACCAGTACTACTATATGGGGCACCATTGTTTACCCACATATCAGAAGGAACCCAGCGCCTTCTTCAAACTTTTCAGGATTCGCTGTTGAGAAAAATCGTACGCACAACATCGTGGAGGAGGAAGAGGCCACCGGAGCTGCATCAATTGTTCGAGTTGCCCACTGTACCGGAGTTCATCAAGCGACGACACATCAAATTTTTCGATTCTCTTCAGTACTGTACGAATCCGTTATTCAACACGTTAACACTTGTCCCCTTCCGGTGCGTTGGCAACGCAGTACGTAAGGTCACGTAGTATTAGGAGCAAGTTTTTATTAGATTTAAGTTTGTTAAATTCAGAAATAATGTGTGCCCCAACACATTATACACTTCTATTAATACTGACAACAAAAAAAAAAATACTCCAAAAGACTCCTTAGAATGTAGATGTTCTACAGTAAAAGGAGAAAGTACATTGTTTATAAACACGCCATTAAAATACAAAATGGGTTTTGAGAAAAAAAAACTTGTTAGCCGTACCACCAAGTTCACTCTGTACAAAACGTTGATAAGGCCAGCCACATTCGGTGGAGAAACTTGGACACTGAGCAATAAAAGCAGTAACCTGCTAGAGAGGTTTGAAAGAGTAATTCTGAGGAGAATCTTAGGACCCGTATGCGAGAATGGTAATCGGCGAAGAAGGAACAATAGTGAACTTTTTTGGGCTCTACAAGGAATGTAGCATCTCCTCGTACATAAGGATACAGAGGCTTAAATGGTTTGGTCATGTAATGAGGATGAGCGAGGAAACAGTGGCTCATAAAATGTACAGTTACGTGTCGGATGGTGTGCGGCGACGTAGTAGGCCGAAGGACCGATGAAGGGATGCTGTGAGGATGTGTGCGACAACTGAGGATCTCAGTTACCCTTACAGAAGACAGAGAAAGATGATTGGCGGCCGTTGAGCAGGCCAATGGCAGCTTCATGCGCCTATTGTGCCAGTAAAAGAAGAAGAAAAATAAAAAAACATTATAAAAGATTTTTTTTTGTTAATAAAAATACTGTATATAAACTGTGAGTGGGCTGACTATCGTATAGTTTTTCATGTTTTTTTTTTTTCTAAAGTTAATATAACTTTGTACAATTGCAATAACGAATTCTCTTTAAATTTTGAGCTTCATTATCAGTTTCTTCACTGAAAAAAAAAATATTCTTCAAATGCTAAGCGAGATATTCCACTGCTTTTTTTGACTAATTTCACCCTGAGATGTGGGTGATATGGAACACCTTTTTTATCATAAATCGCAGGGATATAAATGTTGTACCATTTTCAACCCTTATTTTCAGTCCTAACAAGTTCAAGCAGGTTCCAGGACGTAGATAAAAAGTTAAATTAATTTTTTTTTTTTTTACAACCCATTTTTATTATTCAACCTTTTATGTAAAATAAAATGTTAAACGGTGATCACTAAAATCATTTTACATAATAGAGAAATGTACTTTCAGAAAGGTTTTTTTTTTTTTTAATAATTTATTTATTGATATTTACAACTGTATACACATATATACAACAAGTAAATTTGTTGTAGGTGACATAGTGACATGATAAAAACATGTGGAGAATCTACCCACTGATAGAACTCCAATAACATTTCTAGAGGAGAAGATCTCGAGGCCATCTTCTTTTCAGACGCCTAGGAGGATTATTAGGTAATGAAGGAGAAGCCAGGTTAGAAACAAGTGGATTTGGGTGGTTGAGAAGTTTATTATGGAAGGAACGGTATCTGGTTTTGGCCAAATCGGCAACATATGGAATATTGAGGTCCTGATGGATGACTTGATTTGTGACAAAGTAAGGAGCATCTTTCAGAAAGGTTAAAATAAAAATTTTAAATTAAGTTTTGAGCCCATCAAATTCCTCCCGCATCCAATCCTTACAATCAGAAATCCTTGATGCTCCTTATTACATAACAAATAAACTCATCCACAAAGACCTAAACATCCCATTCGTAGCAGATTTGGCCCAAAACAGATATACGTCTTTTCATTCCAAACTCCTTATCCATCCTAACCCATTAGTTCTTAATCTCTCATCCTTAACAATTCCTGATAATCCTCCGAGGCGTCTGAAAAGAAGATGGCCACGGGAGCTTCTAATTTAAATTAATGCTTGAAGTACCACCCATTGGGTGGTTCCTTTCCAAGATTTTCTAGTGTAAATGAAACATTCCACATATTTACTTATTTTGTACTGTTGTAAATTACATTGAACAATTAAAAAAAATATATGTATATAAATTAATCTAACCACCTTATTTAGCCTTCTACATAAAAATTACAATTATCGTTATTGCTATCTAATAAGGTTGAAATTACTAATTGAATATTTAAAGAAACATTATTGTTATATCCATTCTGTTGAGGTTCACCTCAACCACTCAATCACCTCCAAACCAAATATTTCATACATCAATGATGAACCTTCCAAAAATTTTCAATTGTAAATGAAACAGTCCACAGATTTACTTATTGTATTTCTTATTATTCATATATACAGTTGTAAATTACATTAAATAAAAAAAAAAAGTTTTGAGAAACGTTAACATCAATTAACCTATATAATGTTGACATGTAATTTACAAGAAAGTGACACCTATCCCATATCTCTAGCTAAATTAGAGAAGCTTCTGGAAAACTTGTTCTCTCCTTATTATCCTCTTTATGAGGACTTAACACATTTGTAATTCAAAGAGGAAAGGACATATTAATATAATTTCACATTTTTCTAAGTTTATAAATAGCATCTGTTTGAAATTTGAGTTGGTAAGGTTCAAAATTGTGTTGTTCACGTAGAATTACCCGGTTATTCACTAGCTCAGGTTTATAACCCTAAACAGGTCATAAGTATATATAGTTATAATTAAAAAATTGCCCAAAAAAACCTGAGCAAAAGTAGGTCTTACTTTTAAGGTTATTAGAACATTTAATAGTAATGAAGGACATCAAGACTGCATTAGGTCTACGTAAGTGCTTGTTTTTCCTCCTCAAAAAAACAGAAAAAACCTAATTAAATCTGAAATTAACGACTAATCAAACAGATTATCTAAAAGTATAGCTTAGGAGGGTATTTATTACTTTTAGCCGAAATATAATGTTTTATGCAGATTTTAATAAAGATACTGATTAAACACATCACAGTGATTAAACACAATTCATGAAATTGTTATTCGCTAAACATTATTTTCTCTAACCGCGAAATCAAAATTATACTAAAACGGAATATTAGATAGAACTCCAATAACTAGGAATTAGAATTGTCAATAATTAAAGATTTCCTATATAAGAGGAAAAATAAATATTTGAATCTGTGAAAAAATTATTAAACCTCTGATCAAGGAGAACCGTACAGATGGTGAAAGTAATTAGAAAAATAAATTTTACAAATGGAACAAAGAATCTTTTTTGTCACACGTTATACCTATAGCTATCGAGACAGTACTGTCAAGGCAATACATATTTTCATTAGAGTAGCTTTACTACCGTCACATACACTGTTATCACGATGTATCTAGTACAACAGTACTGAATAAATGAAATATGTTTATTTATAAATAAAATACAAAAATAGATCTATTTAAATAATTAAAAACATAAAGACAATAGAAAAATATCCGTATGTAAAAACCTGTGTGTAATTTTAACTAAAAACGTAAATAACAACTATATAGAGAGAGAGAGAGATGCTTTATTCATTCAAGCTGCCCAAATACATCAGGTTGCTACATTACACAACATACTAATCAATCCGTGATCGGAAATACATAAATTACATATTTTTACATGATATAATAAAATAGAAAGAAAATTTTTTTTTCTCACAGTTTTCTTTTACAATCAATTTCAGTCTACACACTAAATACAAATATTTCAATTTATTCCTTTTTTCTTTCCCTTTCTTGTCCCTTCCACTTCACAATTTTTATTTCATTTGATCGACAAATTCACTCTCCCGAATTTCTTCCTCTCCGATCCTCCCCAGTGACCCGCTAAACAAATTCACTA